>NW_022991811.1:0-85106 GCF_902827175.1 Gymnodraco acuticeps
ACAGATGTGCATTAAATTGCGACCGGTATATAATTTCCACTGCAGCTACTGCCAATCCATGCTGGCGCGCAAATCAGACTTTGTAAAGCACCTGGCTTTGTGCAAGGCGAAGCACTCTGCCATAACCCCATCATCCCAGATCCATCAACGCCCATCATCCCAGATCTATCAACGCCCATCATCCCAGATCTATCAACGCCCATCATCCCAGATCCATCAACACCCATAATGCCTGTCATCCCAGATCCAGCAATCCCCATCATCCCAGATCCATCGATCTGAATTGTGCACCAATGCCTTAGCCTTTCCCTATGCAAGACTTTAGATGACGTCTTGTTCTTATTGTTTCAAAGGCATGGCCAAAGGTTTGCTTTCTGGACTCTGGAGGCCAGAAGCTTGCTGGAGGGAACCCTTCAGCCAATATTCAGAGTGCCACGCCTCACCCCCAGTGAAGAAACAGCAGACCCCGCCTCACCCCAGTGACTGACCAATCCGATTTAAAGCGTACTCTGTAATCGTATCATTCTTCCAGCTGTATACTTCCCTGCTGAATATATTTACTGCTTACCGTATATATAATATCTTATTTATATCTACTAATTGATGTTTGTTTTTGCACTGCTGTTAAGATGCTAAACTTCACTTTGTTAATTAAGGTAATTAAGGTGAATCTAATTGTTACGTTCCCACTTGGCTAGGGTACAAACGGGAAACGACACGACCAGATTGGATTTGGTATATTTGTTACCGGTGGTTTTATTGTCACTGAAACTAGGCAAAATGATGGTCACACAGATTGGCCCCACAACACGGGTCAATCTGTCACTAGAATACAACACAAAGGGTCTCCAAAAGAGAGTTGCCCCGCTATAGAAAGAAAAACAAATCTCACTACTCAAGTGGAAACAAGCAATAAACAAAACGGGACTGTGGAAACACACAGCTGGTGCGGGTTTACAGGTGCTAATCACCTGGCTCTACGCAATATCCACTCACAGGAACGCTGGTCTACAGGTGCTAATCAACCTGGATCTAAGCAGTATAAACACACAGGAATGCTGGTCTACAGGTGCTAATCAACCTGGATCTAAGCAGTATACACACACACCAAAATCCCTACGCTAACACAGAACCCGACGACACACTGCTACTCAGTGTGCTCGCCTAGAACCCTACTATAGACACTGCTAATCAGTGGAGCTAATACCAAAGACACACGCTAAATCTCAGAATTCACAGAATGAAGGCTTATCACAAGGATAGGGTTGAGGCATCTGACACAAAATACAGAGCATCCCGACTGTTGTCCGTGCTCAGCCTTTATACTCCTCCCCCTGAGCGGTCCGGACGGCCAATGACAGCAGAGGAACTGCACAGCTCATTTACATACACAAACAGACTTAAGCTCACAAGGTAGCAGCGGCTGTAACACTAATCCACTTAATTTAATCAGTGCCAGGTAAGGCTACCTAATGGCGGGGAATTACAGCTCTTCTTACAATTGACGCAAGGAACAATTAGTTTAAATCACATTGACCTACAACGCTATTTAAAGCATCGTCAATATATCACATTTTACTCTGTATTCCTGTTATTACACAAAGGTAAAACAGCCTGACTGATACTGGATTATTTAGGCAATAACAATCATATACAACTGACGTATAATAGGAGCTCTGCCAAAACTGCCTGACAGCAGACCCCCAGTGTGGAAATTCAAATAAATAAAAATGTATTCTGAACTGAAATGCCTCTCGGTCAAACTGCTTGTTTATCTTTTGCAGGCTGGTGCATGAACACACTAACAGTTGTTTTTCAGTAATCTAGCACCTCTTCGAAGACACCTTTGATTTATTAATAATAATAATGAAACGAGAATTATGATACTGTAGAAGGAACAGTGTTTAACAGTGTTGTTTTCTTTTAACAAAAACATACCCAAAAATAAATTAACAGTGTTGTTTAATATACATTAAACATCTCTTTCGACTCCACTTCGAGCGATAGAACTATTAACGAAGCACTTTTATACTAATAAAGGACTGGCTTTTCTAAAGCCAGTTGAGTAGCACTTGAAATGTTTTTGCTCTATGAAACCTGATGTACTTATATGATTCTGTTTTCTTCAAGTTGTATTTTGTTGGACGAACGCACTTATTGTAAGTCACTTTGGATAAAAGCGTCAGCTAAATGCAATGTAATACATAAAAGACTATCTTCTTTAAATTCTCCGTCACGTGCTCCGTCACATGCCGCCGTCACGTGCTCGGTCGGACCTGTTTGTGTGGTTCTACAAGTGCGGTCCTGTAACTGCTGTCTCCGACGCTGCAGCTTCATACTATTGCCTCTATCACCCAGTACCTGTTATATGGCCACCGTCCGGGCGTGTATGCCAACATGACCAACACTGAGGTCAGAGAGGCGGATAAAAGGGGAACTGCTGAGGGCGCCTTTCATAACACCCAAGCACACCTTACAGGGCATAGGGGCAAATATAGGGAACAATTAAAACAGCACTGAACGCTTTCAGGATTCATCATCACATTTCTTCATCATTGTAACATGTAGCTGTGCATTTGTGCTATCAGCATTCAGGAGGATATCAGAGACGAGTAAGCAGGAGAGATGCCTTCGCTGCCATGCATCAGGACTGAGTGAGCCGAAAAGGGCTTCTGCACTCTTGTATATATAGGTGTGGGAGGAGCTTATTTGTCTGTGAGTTTCGTGAAGCTACCGTATGTTCCCGTAAGCAGGTAAGTTGCCATGTATTTTCTTAATCCTATGTTGGACCTTTGTAACCCCAATAAAATGTTCATTCCAAATGTTATCCAAATTGTTATTTATTTACAATTCACGTGTTCTCTTAATTAATTTCAAGTGGGCTGCCATTTTAGTTTTAAGGCATGAGGAGGAGTAAGCACGTGGGCGTCCATTTTAGGTTACGAGCTGGAAAGGGTTTGACGGTTAGGATTCTAATTATAATGAGGGGGAGAGAGTATCAGGCAGTGAATTATAAGGAGCCACCAGAGAGAGCGAACCTGCCACAGAAATGAGAACATGGGGCACTCGCTGAGTCAGGGAAGAAAGGGTTTCAATCCTGCTGCCAAGACGGCTACAGGACTGAATGCACTGGCCATCCTTGCTCTCCACCGAGGCAGATATGACGTTGAGTGATAGCTATCATAGTAGTGTTTTTACTATCACTCACATATAACAATTCTAATACACATCTTTAGTAGTAATCCCAGGAGTCTGATTGTTTCGGTTTATTATAACTAAACAATCTCCCCCCAGGATAGCCCTGCAAGGTGATCAAATCCAAGCAGTGTGTATTATAGGAACATGTAGCTGTGCGTGTGAGTTTTCAGCATTGAGGAGGATATGCAGCTATACGCGTGAGCAAGCGATGCATTCGCTGCGCTGCATCAGGACAGAGTGAGCTGGAAAGGGCTTCCACACGCTGTTTATATAGAGGTGTAGGAGGGGCTTATTTCCCATGTAACTTTCTGAAACCTCCGTATGTCACGGTGAGCAAGTGAGTATCCATAGTTTTTTCTTAATCCTGTTTTTGACCTTTGTGACCCCAATAAAATGTTCATTACAAATTGTTATGTTGTCTCTGTATTTATTTACAATTCACGTGTTCTCTAAAGTGGGCCTCCATTTAATTATTTCAGCATGAAGAGGAGTACTGTTCTAAACAGTTTAAAAGTGTCAGACATAGGCCGCGGCCGCCTTGTTGCAATTGCACTGGTTTCAGTTGGCTTCAATTTGTTTTATATCGTCAGCCATTGGCTGAAGCCCCGCCCATATCGAATGTACAGAGCAGGCATCTCGTTGGCAAGTTGGAACATGTTCCCGTCGTTGTTTTTCAAAAGTTCAACTGCTGCATCAAGATCAGTTCGCTTTCCCTGAGCTAACGGTTTTCCAACAATGAGGTAAATATCACCGTCCTTGGAACAATATTTTTCATTATCAATGTCCGTACCCTTCGCCTGATCAAGGTGGGCTCGGGGAGTAACCAAAGCCTTCATCCGGGAGAGCCGAGCCTTTGTTTTCAGATTGACAAAGCCTTGTAGATGTGGGGTGCCGTTAGCACCTAGCTCCTTAGCTACGTTAGCATAGCAACATGTAGCTTCAGTAAGCGTACGCTGAATGAAGTCCAAGTCGATGAGTGTATAGTTGTTGAGAGTAAAACACCATCTTTTACAAGGGTTATCCCTCTTAGAGGAGGAAGGACAAAAATTGTGGCTTGGATCGTGGTGGTGCCATGGTTCCAAGGTGCCGAGGTTGACGGTAATACTAACGTCAACCTTGGAACGTCTTTTGTTTTATAGGTTTCAACGCAAAATGGCGCCACGCAAGCGCAGACAGGTCAAGAGGCGGACCCCAGCTCCGCGCAGGCGCAGATCAACAAAGGTCCGGGCGATGAATGGTAACACCTTCTGCTGGAGGATCACCAAGCAAACTGCGTGGACAGTCCCCAAAAAGACGTCTAGTGCTGTGGCGGGAAACTTCCTGGGGATAGCTATCAAGCTAAATGATTTCACTTCACTTGTACACTGGGACAGATATAGGTTTGCTAAGGTGAAAGTCGAAGTAAGGCCAAGATATGCCACATACAATGTGACCCAAACACTTAATCAAACTATGGTTGATTATGATGACATTACTTACGTACCAACACAAACAGCGCTGTACTACGGCTATGCTACAGCCCGAAAATAGAATGCTAAATCCGGCTTCACTCGCACGTATGTGCCGAAGTACTATCTGGTGGCCGGAGCACAGGCGGCAAAGAACAACTGGATCGACTGTCAAAGCGGACAAAGTGTCCTTCATTACGGCTTAAAGGTCTGGCATGAGCCACCGCCGGAAGCTAGAGAGTACATTGTGATTATCACAGCCTGGATCAAATTCCAGGGGATGTTAAAGCTTCAGTAATCTCGATTCCCCGCTGTGCAAGCATGCCCTTCGGCCTGAGTAATCGGTCACTTCGCTTAACGGCTCGTTCCCTTAGATCGGTTTAAATAATAACATGAAATGTATATGTGTTTGTACACATTTTTATTAAAAATTATAAGGAACACTTGGGTTGTATTGTGGTGTATCTTTCAACTCCTGGAAACATTCATCCGCACCATTCCACATTTTTGTAGACGTTGACTCGCCGCATTACCCATCTCGTCGGATTCTCAAAGTACCGCAGTCTCTTCTCCTAAATCCTTTTGAACTCTCCTATCCACTTTTCCTTAACCCTGTGACGTTTCACACAGAGGTCAAGGAATAGACGATAGGAGCTGATTTTTTTTACTATAAACCGCCAGGATGACTCCGCCCTTTGTCAGCCTGCCGGTCTGGCAGCACAGCTGCACACCCGGTGGGTGCTGAATGCAGCTGAGGTGGCGCCTCTGCATGTCCTGGATGAGGAGAGGGTCAAGCAACAGGATGTCCAGGTTGTCGCATCCTGCCGCAAGGTTTTGAGGAGGTCCTGGATCAGGGCGACCATCGCGTGCTTCACCTCCATTTTGGACCGCTTGGCCTCGGTGAGACAGCGGGCATCTCCGGGGTCCACCTCGAAGATGCACAGAGACAGCTGCCTCATGAAGGCGGGGTACAGCTCGTGGCTCTCTGTTGTGACACCTGCTGTGAAACGTAACATCAGGTGCCAGATGTCCAGTCTCACCACAAGCTGTCCCCACTCCTGTGATAAGGAAACGAAAGTCTGTCTGATTATTGGAGTACAATTTTTCTCAAAGCGTGGCTTTGGTCGATAGTGATTTTGTGTAAGATAAATAATATTGCTATAATTCTACTGTGATTATCAGTACTAGTATTGACAGACCTGAAACAAGGCAGCTGTCTTTGACACGCCTTCTCTGTTGCAGCAGTCTCGATCCACGTAGATCAGCTGGGGGGGTGGTAACCCGGCGAGTCGGTACCGCCTCATCAATCCGGCCGCCATACTGGAAAAGCCCTCGGAGCAGGTGAAGACGCTGATGAGGACCTGCCCGTACTCGTTACCAACATTAGTAACCCAGGCGGCCGCGTTGGAAGCAGTACCAGCGAGCTTCTTAGTCACCTGGACAGAGAGAGAGAGATTTCAAATGTTAACGTGAGTGCATAAACACACGGCGGCTCTAAGAAAAAAAATGAAATCGTGACCTTCTTAGTGGAATCCATCTTTAGGATGGATCTGAAGGTGGACGTGATCCTGGCCTTGTACTCATCCAGCCGCGTCAGCACGTCGTAGCCGTACACCGTCAGCAGCCAGATGGGTGAGGGCAGAGTGGAAGGGTTTGGGGCGGTGGTGCCGAGGTACTGGATCGCTCTCCGCATCCAGGCATCCGAGTGCTGCTCCCGCAGGGTGTTGCACAGCTGAGTGGCACTGTTGCCCAGAGTGCGGGACTTCAGCTGTGTAACCACCCTCTGGTCACAGGACAGCCTGCAGAAACACAAAACAAGCATTATATACAGCTCCGTCATCACATTCATTTATATATACGGTATGTTGTCAATTCAAGTACAGCTGGGAACTGGCAGCTGTAGGTGGGGACCAGCTGCCTGATGATGCCCTGTGACCACCCGCCGACCTTCCTTACATTGACGGCACTCAGGTACTCAGTGGCCATGAGATACCTGTCCAGGACCCTCCGGATGGTCCTGTACAGCCCTTCACCATGGACCCGGTGCATAAAGGCTGGGGGCCTGTCAGCTGCAGACTAGCATTAGCTCCATTTATGAACAACATAGCAGCTAAAAACGGGACATCAATAGACTCATTAATACACAACAGCCTGAATAACACCCCCCCCCCCCCCCTCTTAACATTCCATCTCCTCCTCTTTCTCCATCTCCTCCTCTTTCTCCATCTCCTCTTTCTCCTTCTCCTCCTCTTTCTCCTCCCCCTCTATGTCCTCCTGCTTCTCCGTTTGACTCCCCGTGTCAGTTCGGTCTGCACACATGAAGACACAAAAACACATTAGTAGTCACAAATGACTATTCTGTCATTGTATGATGATGCAATCAATACAACAATCAATCAATCAATGTTTATTTATATAGCCCAATATCACAAATGTTACATTTGTCTCAGTGGTCTTCACAGTGTGTACAGAATATCAGTATGACAATACGACACCCTCTCTCCTTAGACTCTCTGTCCTTAGACCCTCACATCGTACAAGGAAAAACTTCCAGAGAAAACCCACAGTTTAAAGGGAACATGGGAGAAACCTCAGGGAGAGCAACAGAGGAGGGATCCCTCTCCCAGGACGGACAGACGTGCAATAGATGCCGTGTGTAAATTGAAAAGATAATACATTTACAACATAGGTATTTCCAAATGTTTGGAAATGCATGTGTGTAT
Organism: Gymnodraco acuticeps; assembly: GCF_902827175.1. NCBI lineage: Eukaryota > Metazoa > Chordata > Actinopteri > Perciformes > Bathydraconidae > Gymnodraco > Gymnodraco acuticeps. Next base: position 7,370 of record NW_022991811.1, read on the forward strand.
AATAGGAAGATGAATCCACGAGGATATCCATCCAGGACCTAAGATCCAGGACCACAGCCACGACTCAAAATCCAGGGCTCGTGATGCAGGACACAGGACCGCAGGATCATCCATGACTCCGGATCCCGGAGTATATAGACACCAAAAAGAAAGAAATTTGGGGAAGCTGGGTTAATCGGAACATGAGAGTACACAGGTATAGATGACAGAGAGAAGGAAGAAGTAAGATGTCCCCCGACAAACTAAGCCTATATCAGCAAAACTAGGGGCTGAATCTAATCAGCCCTAACTATAGGCTTTATCAAAAAGGAAGGTCTTAAGCGTACTCTTAAAAACGGATAGGGTGTCTGCCGCCCGAACACAAACTGGAAGCTGATTCCACAAATGTGGAGCTTGATAAGAAAAGGCTCTGGCTCCCATTGTACTTTTAGGGACTCTAGGAACAACCAACAACCCTGCATTCTTGGAACGCAATGCCCTAGTAGGACAGTAGGGTATAATGAGTTCTTTAAGGTAAGATGGCGCCTGCCCATTAAGGGCTTTGTAGGCGAGAAGAAGAATTTTAAATTCTATCCTGTGTTCTATAGGGAGCCAGTGTAAGGCAGCCAGAACAGGAGTAATGTGGTCCCTTTTCCTAACTCTGGTTAGTACACGAGCTGCAGCATTTTGAATTAGCTGAAGCGACTTGACTGACTTCTTGGTACACCCTGATAATAAAGAGTTACAATAATCCAGCCTTGAAGTAAGAAATGCATGGACTAGTTTCTCTGCATCGTTTTGAGGCAAGATATGCCTGATTTTTGCAATGTTACGTAGATGGAAGTAGGCGGTCCTTGAAATTGATTTTATGTGGGCGTTAAAGGATAAATCCTGATCAAATATAACACCAAGATTCCTTACAGTCTCACTGGAGAACATACAACATACAACAATATGTATACAATCTTTCTTATCCTTCTATGATACACTCACTGGGATCAAGTGTTGGGCCAAGTTGTTGGAAAACAGTGTAATCTATAATGTCAATTCCTAATTCAAATGACTCTTACACATTTCTTCTTCTCTGCTAAAGTACAAAATCATATGACATGGTTAAGATTCCTTCTACTCATAGAGGACAGATTTCATTCAATAACATGTTCATTTTTAAAGACTAAAACACAACGGTGATACTCTATCAGTCCAGCCAAAATAAAAAAACAGTCAATGTAACACTACAGTAGTATAGCACAAGTGCTCAATCACAGTCATACATTTTAAACTTCAAGGACCAACACTTACCGTCCTGAGCAAAGGAGGCGGTTGCCTGCAGCACCTCCAGGCGCTGCAGGGCCTCGTCTGCTTTCCTCTTCCAGACCACCTCCCCTTTCAGGGTCGCCACCTTCTGCTCCGCAGCATGGCGGAGCCTCAGCTGCCGCGCCAGCAGCTGGAAGCAGCGCCACAACACCTGTAGCCCTCGGGCGTACAAAGCCTGGCGGCCCACCGCGACATCCAAGATGGAATACTGCAAATAAAAAAACACATTTACACATAAATCAGAAAACTATTAACAACCATTTAGACCAGTGATTCTTGAGACATGGGGCTGCACCCCCCTAAGGGAACCCCAGTGCCACCCCTGAAATTGAAGATGTTTTTTTTTAAATATAAAGCGCAAAATCACAACTGAAGTACAGCCAGCAAGCACAGCCAGCCCCATGAGTGATACTGACGGCCTGTCAGGAGAGGGAGAGAGATGCTCCCTTTATTATTGTTATATTATAGAGTCGTTATCACATCTTTTTAAAGCTTATTATGACATGGCTTAGTTGAATTCACGATTCTGATTGCTCAATTCAGAACACGTGACACGTTGTTAATCCAGAACAGACAGACCGCTGTCAAGGATTTATTGACCGTTGTTAAAGGAATGCTCCACTCATTAGATAATTAATCAAAACTTCAGTATTTAGTGAAACATTATGTTTAAACCATACCCTGAAGAAATCAGCGATATTCCCCGGTAAATAATGATTTTATAGCTCTTTTTTATCAAAACCTGTATATTCCGTCAGGCCGCTGCCATTTTGCCCATTTTCAGTAGTCACGTGATGGTCGTGACGTCATCCATGCTTTCACTTTGTAAACACACGAAAACATGGCAGAGTATTTGAGTTCGGACTCGTCAGCCGAGGAAGAAGTTTTGAGCAATATGAAGAGATTGGATGGGGGAATTCAGCCATACAGGTTCGAGCCTACTTAGTACTACTTAGTAGATACAATGATTTTGATTACTAGATATGTATGCATGTAGTACCACCCTTGCTAGCGATTCCCTCTCTAGTTTAGCATACTCAGCCTCGTTGTCCCTGGCCCTAGAAGAACCACGATTTTATGGGGCCGGAAAAACTGGGGGAAAATACCCACTAGCCGGTACTACGCTATATGGAAAGGCCACCAAAAAATGGCCTGGCCTGGACGATAAAAGACGTTTAAACGGGGCTACCCGCTGCAATGGAAATGCGCCTATAACATACCTTATTCTTACTCCGAGCACTACTTCTGGTCCTCCGTCGCTTCACACTTGCAGAGGGCGATTTCTCAACTGGCCGAACTGGTGTCCTCACTGTCCTGGTCGGTGATGACACCAGAAAGACCGATGGTACTGCATCTCCATTAAGTAATGGTTGTTCAATAAATCCCAATGTTATGTTTTATCATACTCTCAGAGTAGGTCGTCCGGAAACTTGAAATGTTCGCTGCATACATGCGCCTGTGGATCTTTCGGTTCGGGGCCGGCCACATTTTCACTAGCCACTGCCTCCGAACGTACTTCCTACGCTTACGTTTTGGCAACAGATGGAACCGAGCATTCCGTGGATTGTTCCTATCAGAATTGTGGCAATGTTTCGCGATACAATGAGGCATATTTGAAGAGAGTAACTACAGTAAATAACATGAACATCAACGTGTCCTCGAAACCAAACGCATGGTTTACGTCACGTCCGGTTAAAATGGCGCCGCCCACAGTGTTGATGTTATTTCGGTAATTAATCAGTTTAAAATCACTGATAATGTCATCGGATTAAAAAAAAAAGAAAAAAGACTGGCAGAGACTGGTCTGTTTTATCGGATGATAATTATTTAAAAATGAGTGTCATGAGCATACCATTCCTTTAAGGACGCTTCACATCTGCACAACGAACTCCGGTCGATTGAACTGTATACAGTTTGGCTTTTCCAACTGACGAGACAAGAGCGACAACAAAACAGCGGAGAAGTACGGGCAGAAACCCTCCTTTTTACGCAGCGGTCCAAACAGACATCAAGCGGCAAAACATATTCAGTTGCCAGTTCCTTTGGCATTAGGGCAGGGATATCTACATACTTTCCAAGGTTTGACATTATCAATTGTGCTACTTTTAAACCAAGCAACGATGTTTTCAAATATGTAATCAAAAAGCTCCACCTTCCTGCCGTTGCTGCATATTTCAAACGGTAACAACGGACTATTTTTCCTTAGCGGATGTATGTCCATTTAAATAAATACAACTATTTTTTAAATCAATAAAAACATTTTCTAAATCCATAACAGCATTTCAATTAATATTGGAAGTCATATTGTTATTTTGTTGAGAATGTGGCCATGTAATAAGCAGGATAATGTACAGCGACTTCAGGCAGATCTAGATCCCTCCGCTACGCGTCGGGCTCCTGATCTGCCTGTCGGGTGTTCTTTTCCCCATAATGACCGCCTTGCTGCACATTATCCCTTACTTAAATACTTTGTCATTTCAATGTTTTACTTACAATGAAGAGTTGGCCCTCTCCCCGGAGTGTCTCCGCCTCGCTGTCCTGCAGTTGCGGTATTTTTGAAGGAGAATCCATTTTTCACCCTAAAAAAACACAACACATTAAACAATAAATAAACGACACAATACATTAACACTTTTAACTAATGCAAAGTTAGCTCTACGCAGGTCTAAGCTGTGGACCTACACATTAATACTTAAGTAAATATTAAATTAATACTGTTTCTTGTCAAAGCAATGATAAACCTTTGAGTTGGATGTAGAACAGTTAGAATCAATATAGATGTTTTTATTTTAAAGTAAATTCAGATTGAACATAGTAAAAACATGTAAATTATAGTTTCCCTCCACACAAAAAACATGATTTATAGTGAAAACCACCCTTGAATGATGGGATAATCCAAACTATAACATATAATAATTACCCTGTATCAACAATGATGCAAAACAAGTGCCATTTTACCTTTTTAGAGACATTTAGCAAAAAAAACGCCTCTGGAATTATCTGGGTGTATTTACTGTAGTGCTAATTCAGACGCTTGGCTTTAGACTTCTGTTTTCTTTCAGTAAAAATGGTTAATATAGCTTAGTGCGTCAGTTAGCTGAGTTTCTTCCCGTTAAGTGGGTATGACACATTAATAGGTTGTTAAATGTTAAGGAGACTGTCGGGGTTAACAGCTTAAACATGACAATAGCGCCAAAATCAACTCTAGATATTATGTAATTCATGCTAATTATACATAACTAAGCGCAAGTGGAGGCTGCAACGCTAAAGTAAAGAAGAGCATCTTACCCTTTGCATGCGAAGAGAGAAATGAGGGAGAGAACTAACGTTCACAGACGTCAAGTTATGATGTTCACGAAACGCTGTATACACATTGCTATTATGATTGCGGACATATTTCAAATTTGCTTTTATTAGCCCGCCCCTCCAGAAAGTCGGCACCTCAGCGCATATCCAATGTCATGCTACATTGAGAAGGAATAGTCCTTCGCTCCAACGGGAAGCTCGTAGGCTAACGGAGAATGTACCATTTTTTACCAATTATATGTCAGATAAGCCACTGAGGCCTGCCTGTTTGACTGGCACATCAACTCTCCTCACTCACTCACTCACTCACTCACTCACTCACACACTCACACACTCAGCCCACACTCACACACTCACACACTCACACACTCACACACTCACACACTCACACCACACACACACAGTACAACAAACAGCTCCTAAAGCATATAATGTATATCAGGCTACAGCCCTTGTATATTTTATTATGTGAAGCACTATATGGTTTCATGCCAAATATCTACTGTTTATTTGTAGATATCTACTAAAGCATACAAATAAAGTGTGAAATGTAGGCCTATTACATACAGATGGAGCGCTCCATTTCAGACGCCTACCCGTGCGGGTCCGTGATCAGCACGGGGTGGGCCCCTGCTGAAAAGGAAAACCCCCCCGCAGGGCTTGAAACGCCCCCTTGATAAATACATTTAATCATAATGAAACCAGCTGCAATGGATCATGGATCCACCAGGGGGAGCCGTGATTAAAAAGCTGCCACACTGGAACTCATGTGAAATAAACAGCTGATCTACAGGTATCTGATATAGCGGATATTTGTTAAATCCATATGTCACGGATAGGATCATATTCTGTGCTAAATAAGAGACATGTAATCATTTACTAAACATCACCATGTTTTTATTTAACAAAATAATGTTTAATTCACGTTGGCGTAAGTACAAAACCATCGCTATGTTTTTAGATCAGGAAATGCATCCAGGCTCAAACAAACGATTTTCAATCATCATCCTCACGATCATTTCGCGAGTTGAAATGAATGCACTAAATTTAATCCACGTGAGTTTACAACAACAAAAATAATCGCTTTGTTTTTATATCACATCCGACCGGAGGAAAATGCAGCACGGGTCTCACTACCGATCATCCTAATCCCACGGTCAAACAATAATATGTACAGTGTTAATAGTTTACTGTATTATTAGTGTCTAATATTACTGGGGATTTCGGAATGGTGGCCTACTGGATTTTGATTTATTGTATCGGCTTCATATCGCAATATATTCCCGAAGTCTGAAATGCAAAAATGTCCCACATTAGGGCAATTCACCCTACATTTAATCATTCATACAAAATCATATTTCGTTTCTTTTTAACTAAATAAATGTGGTGTAATCCACATAATTTACTGTGTTAATTGTTTACTGTAGTATTGTGCACATTACTTTTCGCTGCTTGTTGCACCCCTGGTTAGAAGCTAAACTGCATTTCGTTGTCTCAGTACCTGCAATATGTGCAATAACAATAAAGTTGAATCTAATCTTGAGCAGGAACAAATGTATTTAGGCTACTTAGTACATATCTGACATAAACGATTAAACACATTTGTGCATTCTTTAAACCGAGTCAAGCCGAGTCCGGAGGTGGCGGCACATTAAAGTGTGCACCTGATTGTTTAACTTGAAGGTGCCTGATGACATTTAATCATTCAAACTAAATCATATTTCGTTTATTTTTAACGAAATAAATGTGGTTTAATCCACATAATTTAGGCCTACTGTGTTAATTGTTTAGTATTGTTTAACTTGAAGGTGCCTGATGTGAACATTTCCAGAAGAACTCTAGCTTGAATGGCCTTTGTATGTATACAGTAGGCCTACACATAGGCGGCGCGTGAGGCTCAGCTTTGGGAAGGCTAAATCACTTTTGTTTTCATCTTACGCTGCCCGCCTCCGGCGTCTATAGAAAAGAGATCAACTCAGTGAAAGCACCGCCTGCTGACCGATCAGAGCTCAGTGTGCGGAGTTTAAATCTCTCAAGTCATATTACAGGAAAAGGAATGCGAAAAAGGAAAGGCGTCTTCTCTGCATACGGCAGTTTTAAACTGCCGTATGCAGAGAAGACGCCGACGTGTCCGCACTTATCATTCATATCACACTGACATCACATCATCAATCAGATCATCGATCTCACATCGATATCACAATATTTCCTTATCTGAGTCAGCTTCTCGAGCCGTATCTGGCCGTGCAACACTTAGTTACATTGTCACATACTGTATGCAGACGTATTATTTTAAGCAACACATTAAGTTGACGAAACACTCAACTCAAATGTAATAAAGTCAGACCCCCTCATGTTTTAGATGGGGCAGTATCATAAAACTGTTGTACGCTTTCAAACACTCGGTAGTTTATTTTTTAACGAGTTGTTCTGTATTCTCCTTGCAGGTGCAACTATGTGGCTTGTATCCTGGATTATATGTTTAAGTCATCATGGATGTTTAAAGTTCATATTTGTCTAATATTAGTTTACTTTTCATTAATGAAGTATGATGTTGCGCTGTCAGTACACTTGTCCCTGTTTGTGATTGGTCAAATGTAGCTAACCCCGCCCCTTTCACGTGAACGCGTTCTCAGCTGGAGAAAGAAACCCTGGCTTGATTTACCGAGTTGATAACCAGCGCCGTAGGACCGTTTAGCGAGATCTCGTTTGTTAGGGTTAGTTAAGATAACTCAAGCATATCCAGGGTCTGTTGAACTGGCTTCGTGGTACAGGGCACAGGTGGCTGCATAGCAGCGCTAATGTCAAAGACATTATATTTTTATTTTACCAGGATGCAGTTACACAAATATTTGGGAAGGCTTAGCCTTCCCTAGCCTCCAGCACCCGCCGCCCCTGGGCCTACAGTATAGCCCGACCATGTACACCAGGGGTCCCCAAACTTTTTCCTGTGAGGGCCACATAACTTTTCCCTTCTCTGATGGGGGCCGGGTCAGTTTGTAACAGAACAAGTGTGACGATCGCATGGGTGTCTAAACGTAAACATTTATTGTTTTCTAGAAAGCCACACATAACCAAATATTAATAACCCTTTCCGGGATCTTCACAGAAAAAAAGTCAGGAAATAAATTAACACTTAATGAAATAAATAACACTATTTATGAAATAAATAATAACCAAATAACCCTCTTTGGGTTCTTCACAGAAAAAAAGTCAATTGAAAATTACTGTAACTTTCTGTTGTGCCGTGCACAATCTTAACAGGTAAAAGTTTAGCTTAGTTGTCAGAGCAGAATCTCTCAAAATAAACATGGATTTACGTAAAAAAACCTATTTTTTCGGGGTTCGGGTGTTTTGTTTGATTTTAAACAAACAAAGTCTTGGCTTTCAGAATATGAAACTTTTATTTCCAATTTATTTATTTCTCACTCGCAATCTGCTCTTCCGCAGCGCCGCCCCCCTCCTCACTCCGCTGAAATTATGAATGTAAGACTATAGTAATCATAGATAACACTGCAGGGTCCGTTACAGTTTGTTTTCATCTGATTTCAATTAAACAAAGTCTTGGCTTTCAGAATATTAAAATTGTTTCGGCAAATTCAGATGATAAATACAACTTTGAAGCTTCGGCATAATTACAAGCAGAGAACGGCAGGCATAACAACAGCCGGTGTTTCTCGTGAGTGTTTTCCCCGGGAAACAAACACAATACACACAAACGCAAAATTACACAAGCACACACACTCACACACACACACACTCGCGAGCTTCCTCTCCAAACGAAAATATCTTCCCTTGGTAGTATTTTGATCATTTGCTCCGCTAATAATCAATCAGATCGATGGATTCCAGAGAAGAGACAACTTTGAAGGCATTTTTCTCAAAATGATGACTCGGTGACAGTCATTATATAATGTGACATATTTCGCTTAATATTTGAAGTACAAAAACAATCCTGATATCATTAGAAAGCTAGGAATATCCTCTTTCCAACAGTGTATACAACTCAAAAGGTGTCTTCGGGTCAATGCGACTGATTTCGATAGAGCAGGTCACAACATTTTGACAGGGGCTAGTCTAAGATTCGCGTGGCCAGACTGAAAAAAATAAAATAAAAAATCATAATGCGTCTCTGGTATTGTTCAGGGGGCCGGGCCAAATGTGGAGGCGGGCCGTACCTGGCCCGCGGGCCTTAGTTTGGGGACCACTGATGTACACCTTCCTTTTTTCCCGTCCAAAGTTTGAATTGGATAAAGGTAATGGTTATCGATGGTGCTTTTATAGCCTATTGTATAATAACTGTGTGATTTATATTGCTTTTCAAATGCATATGGCCACCCATTTACACTGCTCTTCCCGTCAAGAATATGAATAGAACTTAGTTAGATCACTTTACATTTCTGCAAATTAATTTTTAATCACACACGTCTCCCCGTCCCGAAAATGATAAATAAAATAAAAAGAGGAAACCATTTTCAAGTTCAGTTTTCAACGTTTTATTTAAAATGACTGACATAACACAGACACCATACTGTAGGCCTATCTGCTGCGGAAACCAGGACGAGCTATTTCGGGATCTGTTTTTCGGGGGCTCCTCAGTCTCTCATTTACCCGGCTCCTGATTAGGACACATCCTGGGGATTGTGTTTACAAACATTGACCAGACCGTTCACCAGCCCCCACCCCCCATGTTGCCTATGCTGTCCTGTGTTGCGAACTCTTTGTTTAAAACGAATTGGCCATCGGAATGTGTGGAGGAATTCTCCCAAGGGTCACATTCCACAGCTCTCCCCCCCATCCCCCCCCCCCCACTCCTGTGATCTCCCATCCCCCAGTCTGTAGGTTTGTGTTTGCATATTTCTATCCCGTAATTCATACTGGTCCTCTCACGCACATACATTCTCCTTACAGTATACATACATAGGCTATATGAGTCCGTGTATCTACGGACCATTTGTTTTTCTTTATTAAAAAAGTAAACGGAAGAGCGTCTGAGAGGCGTTTTTGCCCTTTTGCTTGTTACCTTACTAAATGGTCTAATGGTCAGTGGAGCGAGGGGGGAGGCCCGCGAAACTCGCGGAAGTGATTTCAAAACAAAAAGCACTCGTTTGCTTGGAACAAAGAAAACGGCCAAGACACACATTGAGTCCAGAAAATGAATGTTATTAAGGGCTGTAAATATAATAAGCCTGTGTCTAAAATTGACAACAGGCTTATTATATTTACAGCCCTTAAGATACACTTTTGTGTTTAACAGCTGACCACTACCATGACATACTTTGTTTTAGTAGATTTCGCATGAGAGCAAAATGTATAAATATGAGCATTAAATTATATGAATATGAGAACAAAATGCATGAATGTGTGAGTAACAATATATGAATGTGTGCATTGAAATATGATAATATGAGAGCAAAATGTATGAATGTGTGAGTGTAAATATATACGTGTGTGAGAGTGAAAATGTATGTATGTAAAAGGAGAATATGTGTGTGAGAGTGAAAATGTATGTATGTAAAAGGAGAATATATGTGTGTGAGAGTGAAAATGTATGTATGTAAAAGGAGAATATATGTGTGTAAGAGTGAAAATATGCTGCATTTTGAATGTCCGATAGTCCATCATTTCCACCGGAAATATCAAACATTTAATAAAAGTGAAAAACAATGAACAAGACTTATTCATCATAATTAATTATATTTATTTCGTTTGGATGTAGGATTTTTGACTTTGTTTAGAGCAGTGATCTTCTACTATATGAACATTTTGGACCCAAAATCACAAAAAAAACGTAAAAACAGATTTTGAAAATGATATTATTTTTCATATGTAACACAAACATACACAACGAAACCATTTAAAAGCTGGAAATATATACATGGGATGTCACTATGATAATGTGAAAGTTTGATTGAGGTAGCATGGGATTTCATTCTGATAAGGCAAAAGTGTTATTATAAATATAATACAAATATATATATATACACATTATGTACACAAATCTGTTTTTTCTGTCTTTATCTGTGCCACGCTTCAAAGCGGTTTCTGTCAATACGACACAGAGGGCAACATCACAGGTTCCTCCTCCTGCATGTCAAAAAATAAGCTTAAAGCTTGACTCACGTTCAGAGTTCTCTTCATCATAGTTGAATCTTCAAAACTCTAAATCTATCTAACTATATCTAAATTTTCAATGTTTGTCTGTCACTTTACTTCAATCCAGTCTCCCGCCGTCTCTCTTCGTCTCCCGCCGCCTGTCTTCGTATATCTTCGTCTCTCTCATTTCCCGCCGTCTCTCTTCGGTTCCCGCCGTCCCTCTTCGTCTCTTTTCGTCTCGTTTCATATCACTCCGTTTACCTGATTACCTCACCCCCTCCCTGGTAAATACATCCTGTTGAGCAGAATCTACAGTTTCCAGTATTTTCCGTTTCGTAAAATTATCAAATACGGCGAAGATATTAAAATATGTGCTTCCATTATTCATACTTCTGAAATATATCTGTATTAACTTTATATCATCGTATGTCCGTGTTTATTTTTGTCTGTTTATAGATGAGAGTAACACCTACGTCACTTCCAGGCAAAAATTACGGCCCCGCCCACTTTTGGGGGAAAACAACGCTGTCATTTGAATGGCGGTCAATACAAATTCTGAAGTTTTTGCCAATCCGATCAAATTTTTTTGAAAACCGTGGATTTTTGGATCTTCAAAGAGCTCGATTACGATGGCCAGTCAGGCAAACAATTACATTCGATCATTGGAAATCGACAATCCGTCTCGATATATGGTTAAATTAAAATCAGTAGGCGAGCCTGTAATTTCTCTAGCTGTTACTCTCATGAGCGAGGCGGAAAATAATAGTTTTAACATGCCAAAAAGCTGCTGTGTCGTTTATTGCACCTCAAACATAAAAAATAATCAAGAGTTCAGTGTTTCTGAACTTCCTCTAAGAACAAAGGACAGTAGCAGAAGAGCTCTGTGGCTTCAGGCTCAATCGCCATTCAAATGACAGCGTTGTTTCCACCAAAAGTGGGCGGGGCCGTAAAGTGACGTAGATGTTACTCTCATCTATGAAAATCGATAGCCTACTGCTATATTTAACCATATATCGAGCCCGATCGTCGATTTCTAATGGCTTAATGCAATTGTTTGCCTGTCTGGCCATTGGAATCGAGCTCTTTGAAGATCCAAAAGTCTCCGGTTTTCTTACATTTCTGATCGGATTGGCAAAAACTTCAGAATTTGTATTGACCGCCGTTCAACTGACAGCGTTGTTTTCCCCCAAAAGTGGGCGGAGCCGTTATTTTTGCCCGGAAGTGACGCATTTGTTACTCTCATCTATTGGGTCTTTTTGCATGAAACAAAGACTGGCATATAGTTTCAAGCCAGTACTTTCGACAGAAATACACATATACATCCTGTTGAGCAGGATCTACAGTTTCCAGTATTTTCCGTTTCGTAAAATGATCAAATGCGGCGAATATATTCAAATATGTGCTTCCATTTTTCATACTTTTGAAATGTATTAACTTTATATCATCGTCTCTCCGTGTTTACTGGGTATTTTTGCATGAAACAAAGACTGGGATATAGTTTCAAGCCAGTACTTTCGATAGAAACACACGGCAATGTTGTCCGACTGTTGTTATTATGCGGCACAGGTCATGTGATCTGATCACGCCGGCGTGACGGTTGACTCCAAAGGGTTAATATTAAATACATATAAGTATTTTTACAACTTGTATTTAGAAATACTGTTGTAATTATTGATGCATAAATGTGTTCATCCATTCAATGTGGCATCTGCTATAATGGGGTTAATGTATGATATTACTTAATAATACAATACATTATAATACATGATATGATAATTATATTTTAGTTTTATTCATTTCTTATTTCATAGTTTCTCATTATTATTATTTTTATCGCTCATCTTATTTTGGATTTTATTAATCTGTGTGAATCTGTGCTGTCCTGTTTTTCACTCTCACCCTGTTGCTGTTTGAACTACTGAATTTCCCCACGGGATTAATAAAGGTCCATCTTATCTTATCTTAATGTATAAATTGATTTACTTCAATCTACTGTACTGTGTAAAAACACCCCAACAATAAAGCAAATGATATACTTTATTTGATCTAAAATATTGATGTTTTTTCATTATAGTAGCTTGTGAAAACCATACAGTAACACATAAGTGATTAAATGCTACAGTATTCAGCAGACACAACTGCAGAGCTGCAAACATTGCAAACAGTTGTCTTTGTGTATTTTGTGAATGAAGCGCCATCTCATGGTTAAATCTTGTAATTGAACAAATGGGGAAATTGGGCAACGCCCTCTAGCAATTTGGCAACACCCCCAGCCGCTGGCATCCGCTGGGCTTTTGACTGGGACACACCCACCTGAGTCTGATCTGGAGTGCTTCATCTGTAAAAGGAGAATATATGTGTGTAAGAGTGAAAATGTATGTAGGCCTATGTAAAGGAGAATATGTGTAGAGTGAAAATATGCTGCATTTTGAATGTCCGATAGTCCACCATTTCCACCTGAAATATCAAACATTTAATAAAAGTGAAAAACAATGAACAAGACTTAACGTATTCATCATAATTAATTATATTTATTTCGTTTGGATGTAGGATTTTTGACTTTGTTTAGAGCAGTGATCTTCTACTATATGAACATTTTGGACCCAAAATCACAAAAAAAAACGTAAAAACAGATTTTGAAAATGATATTATTTTTCATATGTAACACAAACATACACAACGAAACCATTTAAAAGCTGGAGATATATACATGGGATGTCACTATGATAATGTGAAAGTTTGTTTGAGGTAGCATGGGATTTCATTCTGATAAGGCAAAAGTGTTATTATAAATATAATACAAATATATATATACACATTATGTACAAAAATCTGTTTTTTCTGTCTTTATCTGTGCCACGCTTTAAAGCGGTTTCTGTCAATACGACACAGAGGGCAACATCACAGGTTCCTCCTCCTCCATGTCAAAAAACAAGCTTAAAGCTTGACTCACGTTCAGAGTTCTCTTCATCATAGTTGAATCTTCAAAACTCTTAATCTATCAAACTATATCTAAATTCTCAATGTTTGTCTGTCACTTTACTTCAATAGCAGTCTCCCGCCGTCTCTCTTCGTCTCTTTTCGTCTCGTTTCGTATCACTCCGTTTACCTGATTACCTCACCCCCTCCCTGGTAAATACATCCTGTTGAGCAGAATCTACAGTTTCCAGTATTTTCCGTTTCGTAAAATGATAAAATACGGCGAAGATATTAAAATATGTGCTTCCATTATTCATACTTCTGAAATATATCTGTATTAACTTTATATCATCGTATGTCCGTGTTTATTGGGTCTTTTTGCATGAAACAAAGACTGGCATATAGTTTCAAGCCAGTACTTTCGACATAAATACACATATACATCCTGTTGAGCAGGATCTACAGTTTCCAGTATAGTTCATCAACACCCAGTTGTCTTTGTGTATTTTGTGAATCTTATGGTTAAATCCTGTAATTGAACAAATGGGGAAATTGGGCAACGCCCTCTAGCAATTTGGCAACACCCCCAGCCACTGGCATCCGCTGGGCTTTTGACTGGGACACACCCATCTGAGTCTGATCTGGAGTGCTTCATCTGTATACATTATACACACTGTTCTGCTTTCTGCACTGACCTCAGCAGCTGTTCTCACTGTAACATCACCTAACATCCAGGGGACATAACGGTAAACAAACGGTAAAGGGCAGAAAGTCTGATGCAAATTTGATCACAACGGAAACACTTTGCAGAGCTGTGCTTCGTTGACAGAAGTCCAGCCATGCGTCACGCCTCTTTTAAACATCACTGTTGGCTGAAATCGTCTCCGTAGAATACTTCAGTGCCTTGGTTATAGCTCCTCCAGAGAGACTCCTCGATAATCGATCCTCGACGACCCTTTAGAGAAATTTGTTTTCCTTCGAGACGGCGCGCCGACATCCGTTTCCGGGTCGCTGCCGGAGGACCTGGGAGTCTGGGACGCGAAAATTCTAGAAATGAGAAACGGCTCATTTCCGAGGACTCGCGCGCGTCTGCTTGACGCCGGGACGACCATCCGCCCTCCCCGGCAGGCGCACGGACGCTAGGGCCCGCTCATCACTGCGCGCATATCTGCGACCGCAGTTTTAATTATTATAATCCTAACCGTCAAACCCTTTCCAGGTCGTAACCTAAAATGGACGCCCACGTGCTTACTCCTCTTCACGCCTGAAATAATTAAATGGAGGCCCACTTTAGAGAACACGTGAATTGTAAATAAATACAGAGACAACATAACAATTTGGAATAAATATTTTATTGGGGTCACGAAGGTCAAAAACAGGATTAAGAAAAAACTATGGATACTCACCTGCTCACCGTGACATACATACATAGATTGTTGAGTTATAATAAGCCGAAACAATCAGACTCCTGGGATTACTACTCATGTGTATTATTATGTGTATTAGAATTGTTATATGTGAGTGATAGTAAAAACACTACTATGATAGCTATCACTCAACGTAATTTCATTTTTCTTGGGGTCTAAGGTGGGAGTTGGATCTGCCTCGGTGGAGAGCAAGGATGGCCAGTGCATTCAGTCCTGTAGCCGTCTTGGCAGCAGGATTCAAACCCTTTGTTCCCTGACTCAGCGAGTGCCCCATGTTCTCATTTCTGTGGCAGGTTCGCTCTCTCTGATGGCCCCTTATAATTCACTGCCTGATACTCTCTCCCCCTCATTATAATTAGAATCCTAACCGTCAAACCCTTTCCAGGTCGTAACCTAAAATGGACGCCCACGTGCTTACTCCTCCTCATGCCTTAAGACTAAAATGGCGGCCCACTTGAAATTAATTAAGAGAACACGTGAATTGTAAATGAATAAGGAGACAACATAACAATTTGGAATGAACATTTTGTTGGGGTTACAAAGGTCCAACATAGGATTAAGAAAATACATGGCAATTTACCTGCTTACGGGAACATACGGTAGCTTCACGAAACTCACAGACAAATAAGCTCCTCCCACACCTATATATACAAGAGTGCAGAAGCCCTTTTCGGCTCACTCAGTCCTGATGCATGGCAGTGAAGGCATCTCGCCTGCTTACTCGTCTGATATCCTCCTGAATGCTGAAAGCACAAACGCACAGCTACATGTTACAATGATGAAGAATTGTGATGTAGAATCCTGAATACTGAAAGTATTCAGTGCTGTTTTAATTGTTCCCTATATTGCCCCTATGCCCTGTAAGGTGTCCTTGGGTGTTATGAAAGGTGTCCCCCAAAATAAATGTATTATTATTATGAGGTAGCCCTCAGTAGTTCCTCTTTTATCCGCCTCTCTGACCTCAGTGTTGGTCATGTTGGCATACACGCCCGGACGGTGGCCATATAATAGGTACTGGGTAGGGGTCTAACGGTATCCGTATTCGTCCCGTACCGTCACGGTTCGGACGTCACGGTTCGGCACATGCAGTCACACGGCTAATACGCCTTTTTTTACGAGTGGGAAAAAAGTCTGTCACTCAGGGCAGTATTACACTATATATAATCCAGGGGGCGGTATTGCGCCTAAAAGCCAGCCGCCCGTAAATAACAAATGAAGAACAAGAACAAAACACAACAAAACGAACACAATACATGAAGAAGAACAGTTAGTAGCTATGGCGAGTTCACACAACACACAGGAGCTAGAAGACCCACCTGCTTCTTTTAAATCAGCTGTGTGGGAACATTTCGGGTTCCCTGTGGACTACAACAATGATGGGGTGCGAGTTGTGGATCGGACGAGGACGGTGTGTCGGCGTTGTTCGACAGCGGTGCGGTATGCTGGTGGTAACACGTCAAACATGCTCAATCACATCCGAGTCAGTCTCAGTCCCAGCGAGAGGGTTTTCTCGACGGCAGGTGACATAATTACCGCCAACAGATCTGCCCTCATTGCTGACAACGTAGACAAACTCATCTTTTTGAAGAACAACTTGAAAATAGAGTAAAGCTTGAGTACCTTTATTTAGGCATAATGGCCTCACACACTCACAAGTTAATTACACATGTTAGACATTGCTCCTAAAGGTACAGATTTTATTTTGTTTTATATTTATCATTGTATTTATTTTATATTTTGACATCAGGAGATGTTATACAGTTCTGTATGGCCTTTTATTAATTGTGATTCAAACACTTTCTTGTTATTTATTTTGATATTATCAAGACATTCTTTTTTTTAGTTATTTAACCCTTTTGTTTGACATCAGCCATTATAAATAATATGGCCATCTGAGTGTGTGTGTTACTGTTTGTGGTTTGTTTTTAACTGTGTAATACAGTTAATGATTCCAAATGTTAGAGTTCCTTATTTGCATACCAAAACTTGCACTACTGTTAAAAATAAATAAAAGCAAAAATATATTATGCGTTTGGGAAGTTGTTTTGCTTTTCCTTGTTGTACAGAACCCGTACCGAACCGTGACCCCCAAACCGAGGTATGAACCGAACCGTGACTTCTGTGAACCGTTACACCCCTATTACAAAGGGATTCCAAAGCAACACTCACTGAAATATATTCATCTCCTTACCGTGAAGCCTACGGGGGAATTTAAGAGAAAATATTAATTCCTGTAATTACAGAAGAAACAGAAATGTATATACTCTACTCTACTTAACATAAAACACGGAAGTATCAACAGTCAATTAGACACCTACATCTCTATAAAGAGCAGGCTTCCTCCTCTCTCAAGCTCATTCCTGTCTCAGGCCTCACAGGGCACTGACAGCAGCAGGGATGTGGAGCAACAAGCCACATTTAAAGAGCAGGCTTCC
The DNA here is from genome assembly GCF_902827175.1 of Gymnodraco acuticeps. Lineage (NCBI taxonomy): Eukaryota > Metazoa > Chordata > Actinopteri > Perciformes > Bathydraconidae > Gymnodraco > Gymnodraco acuticeps. The sequence continues at coordinate 24,849 of NW_022991811.1, forward strand.
TCTCTCTCAAGCTCATTCCTGTCTCAGGCCTCACAGGGCACTGACAGCAGCAGGGATGTGGAGCAACAAGCCACATTTAAAGAGCAGGCTTCCTCTCTCTCAAGCTCATTCCTGTCTCAGGCCTCACAGGGCACTGACAGCAGCAGGGATGTAGAGCAACAAGCCACATTTAAAGAGCAGGCTTCCTCTCTCTCAAGCTCATTCCTGTCTCAGGCCTCACAGGGCACTGACAGCAGCAGGGATGTAGAGCAACAAGCCACATTTAAAGAGCAGGCTTCCTCCTCTCTCTCAAGCTCATTCCTGTCTCAGGCCTCACAGGGCACTGACAGCAGCAGGGATGAAGAGCAACAAGCCACATTTAAAGAGCAGGCTTCCTCTCTCTCAAGCTCATTCCTGTCTCAGGCCTCACAGGGCACTGACAGCAGCAGGGATGTAGAGCAACAAGCCACATTTACTTCCTCTCTCTCAAGCTCATTCCTGTCTCAGGCCTCACAGGGCACTGAAAGCAGCAGGGATGTAGAGCAACAAGCCACATGTAAAGAGCAGGCTTCCTCTCTCTCAAGCTCATTCCTGTCTCAGGCCTCACAGGGCACTGACAGCAGCAGGGATGAAGAGCAACAAGCCACATTTACTTCCTCTCTCTCAAGCTCATTCCTGTCTCAGGCCTCACAGGGCACTGACAGCAGCAGGGATGTAGAGCAACAAGCCACATTTAAAGAGCAGGCTTCCTCTCTCTCAAGCTCATTCCTGTCTTAGGCCTCACAGGGCACTGACAGCAGCAGGGATGAAGAGCAACAAGCCACATTTAAAGAGCAGGCTTCCTCTCTCTCAAGCTCATTCCTGTCTCAGGCCTCACAGGGCACTGACAGCAGCAGGGATGTAGAGCAACAAGCCACATTTAAACTTAAAATATATGGTATCACATAACAACACATATCACCTTTCCGGATGGGAGGGACGTCTGGCTTAGGGGAGATACAACTCAGACGTGGGAATTATCCTCTTGCCAGATGTCATGACTATGTGACCATGTGACTATATTTAATTGGAAATATACACATTGCATGGTTTGATCACCCTTGCAGGGCCCACCTCGAGGAGAACGTCTAGTGACGGGTCGAAACGTTTGATGATTCGAGGAGCACTACTGACGATGTGTACAAATTAATGCAGGTTGAATGCCAAAACAACTATAACGGTTTATCAACCCCCAAACTTAAACTCCAAATCAGTAAATGGATGGCCAGTGCATTTACGTGTATCCAGATTATGTCTGGGTACCGGATTCTTTCATCCAACCTAACCCTAACATCAGAATGTTGTTACATGTATTCATATCATAAACGGCTCGGTATGTGTGAACTGTAGAACTGTAGACTGCCCTCTTTCAACTAAGCAGCTTCCCACCTGACAAACACAGGCTGTCCTCTGAAAAGTCCACCTGGAGTGTGGTGATTTAGCAATTTCTTTTAAAGTGACAGATGGAATGAGTTGAAATCACAGACAAATATCTTTGTGAGAAAAAAGAGCATTTATTGAACATAAATAAAGGAACAGTAACAAATAAAGTTGAACTCTTTAAACACCACACAATAATATAACAAATAATAAACACTAAAAACACACAAAAATAAATTCAAATATATACAACGTTACTCAACCCAGAACCCGCTAGTCCTGGTCTGGGTTAAAGAATCTCCTGAACTTAGTGTACAAATTGGCCTCCCGTTTGTCGGAGCGGCGCCTCTTCCTCAGTGCAGTTTTTATTCTCTCCCCAAGGTAGGAAGGGAGAGATGTTGATCTGTTTGGCCTCCACCCGGGAAGCCAGATGCCCTTCGCCTCGCCGTCAATGGCAATGACGGCCGCCTTCAGCTTCAGGTCCTTGGTGTCTGAGAATTAACATTTACAATTAGTACCCGATGTCATTCCTTTGCCAATAAGCAGGTGCACATTTGTGTTTGTTAGTTACCTTTGATTTGCAGGACCTCCAGCTTCCAGAGGAAGAAAGCCCGCTGGAGAGAGGAGAGTTTATCTTTTGAGGCACCCCCCTCAGTATAGTGAGGGCGGAGTGCCATAGCCAGGTCTCTATCCAGCTCTTCCAGGCTCTTGGCCTCTGGGCACGCAGTGATGGAGGGGATTGAGGTGACGGAGGTGATGCAGGTGATAGAGCTCATGGAGGTGGCGCTGCGGCTAGTGGAGGTCCTTGGAGGATCAGGCTGTTTAAGGCATCAAACTTTGCAGATAGGCTGTCATTGAGGGCCCTGAAGCTATGATCAAGGGATCTCCCCACCAGATCCACCCTCACATCAATATCCCGGATCAACTGTTCTTGCAGGTCCGGCCTGATGCTGGAGAGGAAGGACCTATTCTGCTCCACCTCCTCCGGGAACACCTGCTCAAATACCTGATGGGTCAAGTCAAAGGTCTCTTCCAGGGCCGAGCTGTCTGAGCCGGCCACTGGAGATTGGTATCCATCCAGGTCGAATAGAGTAGGGTCCCAGGACATATATGCACTCATGGACTCCATCCTGTAAGCAGAGATTTCAGTGTTGACAACCTGTGAGGTGCTATTTTTGACAACTTGGTCAACAATCAACACCAACCCCCCCCCACATACACACACACACATATACAGGTTTTTCTACCCCGTGGGGGCCAATGACTGTATACAGCCTGATGGGGTCTAGCCTTTCTGAAGGGTCTAGAGCAGTGGTTCCCAAACGGTGTGCCGCGGCACACTGGTGTGCCGTGAGGCAAGTCCGGGTGTGCCGTGGGATTTTGTGACAACCATACGTTATTATTGCAATATACAATTACACACAAATAATTATTTAATTTACTATATCAGTACTTTGTAGGTTTATATGTACGTAATCTGCGCGACTTGCGCGTCCACATCTCCACGTGCAGTGCTGCATAAACATGGCTGAGTTAGCGATAACTTGAGGGGTGGAGGTATGCCCATTATTTTGAGTTCGTCCGAAGAATAGACAGGAATGTGACGGTGAGGTGCAAACTGTGTCCAGGCCAGAAGCTGTTATCCACTGCTGGAAACACCACGTGGTCAAACCTCAACAAACACCTGCAAAGAACACATGCTAAGGTGAAGCTACCGCACACGCTATTTGTTGTTTGTTTATATCACGTAGTCTGTTCTTCTTCTCTGTCTTCCGGTTGTTGCCTGTTTTAAATGATAAATACACACTACCGCCGCCTGCTGGTAAGGAAAGTTATTGCCACTCACGCATGCGCAGTTCGTACGTGCTCGGCGAGTAAAGTAACAAGTTACTTTATGTAGATAGTAACAAAGTAGTGTAATATATTACTTATTTTAAAGTAATATGTAATATATTACATTTTTTTAGTAACGACCCCATCTCTGGAGTTGGCGTTCTCTACTCTGATTTACATGAAGAACAACAGGAGGTCACGGTTCTCTGTTGAACAGGACTTGCGAGTGGCCCTCTCCTCAGTGCCACCAAGGATTAAAACAATCTGCGCGCCCCGACAGGCACATGTATCTCACTAATTTGTAAGTCGGCAACATATTTACAATAGCACATGTTTCAATGCTGATTGCTGAAATGTTACATTTATAATTTGTAGTTCAGGACCATGGACAATGCAGCTTCCTTGCATTGACAGTTCTCTGTGCTGAATTTCTGCTGAGTTTCCTTTGCCTCATTTCTAATGTTGTGACCTGTCTGGTTTAAATGAGTGTGTTGCTGCTTTGATGAAGCCTTATTTGATAAAGTTTCAAATTAATTTCTGAAATATTTCGTTAATAAATATTTCATGAGTAATATAGTTGTCTTTGTCACATTTTATTTGGCATTAGTAAATAATTATGCACATTTACAGATATTTTACATGATATGAGTGATAACACGTGTTATAAGGGCTATTTTGCACAATAGGTGTGCCTTGAGATTTTTACTTGTCCTTTGGTGTGCCCTGGGCACAAAAAGTTTTGGAACCACTGGTCTAGACTACAGGTACGTCCACAGGTTCAACTGCTCAATCCTGACAGAAAGAACCCACCTTCTGTCAGGATTGAGCAGCACAGGATGGACCCAAGTGCTGACAGACATGTTTAAACTGAAAATAACCTTTATTCAAAGTGACTGGATGTGCAAGACAGACAATAACTCCCTTTACTCTTAATTCGCCAAACAAGAAACCAGAACTTAAATACATACATGACCAATGTAGGAGCAGATATCTCTGCTCCACCTCCTCCGGGAACACCTGCTCAAATACCTGATGGGTCAAGTCAAAGGTCTCTTCCAGGGCCGAGCTGTCTGAGCCGGCCACTGGAGATTGGTATCCATCCAGGTCGAATAGAGTAGGGTCCCAGGACATATATGCACTCATGGACTCCATCCTGTAAGCAGAGATTTCAGTGTTGACAACCTGTGAGCTGTTTTTTTTTAGTTTAGTTTTAGTTTATAGTTTAGTTCTTTCACTCGTAGCTCGGGCTGCGAGAGACGGGAGCACGTTGATATGACCTTACTAGCCGGAGATATGGACGCATTTTACAATAAACTTCCGTTGGGTCGCTTAAAAACAAATATCGCAAATCGAATCGTAATATCTGTCCGAAAAATCGCAATTACATTATTTCCCCAAACCGTGCAGCCCTAAAGGAGATCCCTCTGTGTTGGAGGGGCAAAGGAGTCTGGTGGGATTATTTTCGCCACCAGCAAAGCGTGTTCCTGTGACAGAAAGTGTACTGTCGGCGAGCCTTGGCGGGGGTGCTAGTGGAGCACGTGCGTGAACTGCGAGTGCCAGAGCCTCGCAGCGGCGAAACTGAGGCTCTGTGGTAAACTGATGAGCCGTTTAGGAGCTGGCACTTCTTAGTGACTAGTCAAACAAAAAAAGAGCCAGAATTCCCATCACTAATACGTAAAGAGATAGTATCTATAAGGGACGGCTCAATTCAAAATGCACACACTCTCGGGTGGACGCCCTCTCAGCCCCGGTCTGGCGGAAACACTGATCACTATTCTTGCCGTTTTTATTCCAGATTTATCAAAGTGTGATTATTATTCATTCCTTAATACCAATAGTCGTGGTTCCCCATCATAAACCTGACAACATTTTCAAAGAGATAAGAGTTGATGTTAAGGACGACATTGTGTGGGGAAAGAAATGTAGGTTAGGTAAATATCTATCAAAAACATTTGGTATACATTAAAGTATATTGTACATTGTTAAATGTTTAAAAACATACTCAAGCTGTCCTCCTCCTCGTACTGCTCCAGAACAAACATGGTGGACGGCCCTCTTCTCAAGAGCCCCGACCTGCCAAAATAGTGGGAAATATAAACGTATATCGACAGTAAGAGGGAGATATTAAGAGAGACTCAGACTCGTCCTCACCAATCCACTGAAGAATCCTGTGGATGCTGGGACCTGCAGTCGTGTATGAAGTCATCGAATGTGCTGTGTACAGATAGAGAGATATATAAAGATGGGTTATATATCACAAGTGTTGTGATATCATTCAAATCAAGACTCCGAAAAAAATTATATATACCCTAGAAAAATTATTAGCAGAATACCCTAACCAACCAAAACATGGGAATACCTAGTGGCTGGTTTTTTGTCTTCTAATATTTAGTTAATTTTTTTTTTGTATCTTAGATAGATAGATCTTTATTTGTCATTGTACAGGTACAACGAAATTACAATAGACTCAAGGTGCCAACACGCAACAACAAGACAATATAAAAACAACAAGACAATATAAAAACAAGACACTATAAAAACAATAAGACACTATAAAAACAATAAACACAATAAATGGGACTTAAAAAGACATGATAGGGAATAAATAAATAAATAAATTAAATTGCACGATTCCCCTCGTATTGCACGGAAGGCTTTTATCATTTAAATATCAGCAGCGTTCAGTGCACATATGGCCCTCGGAAAAAAACTGAGCTTGAGTCTGTTTGTCCGGGAAGACATGGTACGGAAGCGCCTGCCTGAGTGCAGCCGTACGAAGTGCTCGTTACCCGGGTGGTGTGGGTCCTTAAGGATTTTGACTGCCTTCTTAAGGCAACGAGAGCTGTACAGTACCTCCAGGGAGGGGAGGGGGCAACCGATCTTCTGGGCCGAGTTGATGACCATCTGGAGCGCACCCCTCTCTGCGGCTGTGCAGCTGAGGAACCACGCAGATGCAGTCGGTGAGGATGCTCTCCACGGCGCAGCGGTAGAAGGACACAAGCAGGTCCTGTCTGAGGTGGTAATTCCTGAGTATTCTCAGGAAGTAGAGTCTCTGCTGTGCCTTCTTTTTTTTTTCACAAGTATTTTTATTGGGCCATCAATCTTAAAACATACAAACTGTTGACATAAGATCACCCGATTTTACTTTTTTTTTTACAACAAACATGGCATAGTAACCATCCCCCCACCCCCCTACAAAACAAAACCGAAAAGCGTCAATACGATATAAAAGAGGAGCAAAAATTAGTAAATAAAAATACAAGAGGATATCATAAAAGCACAGAAATACAAAGAAACACTGTGTTGCACAATGCACATTGGGATGCATGACCATTCACACGCCAAAGGAGACAATCACTTATCATTGCATTATAACCGTCCAGTCTCAATAGTAGCTACGGCGTACATTAATGAGTAATAGAATTATCTAATCCCCTAAAGAAGGAATAGAATTAACAAAAGAGAGAATAGGATCCCAGGTTTTGCTAAATTTATCAGAGCATCCCTTTATACTATACTTAATCTTCTCTAAGTATAAGAAAGACATTAAGTCCTTCAACCACGACTGAGAAGATGGAGGTTTCTGGTCCTTCCACTGCAGTAAAATACGTCTGCGAGATACAAGTGAAGCAAAAGCAATAACATTGCTCTCCTTGTTAGTGAAACTAGAGAATTCCTCAGGGACACCAAAAATAGAAATTGAAGGGCTAGGAACCACCGGCTTATTGAAGGCCTTCGAGAGTGTATCATAAAAAGAGGACCAGAATGAACCCAGCTTTGGACAGGAGAAAAACATGTGTGTGTGGTTGGCCGGAGAGAAAGAGCATCTATCACACATCTCACTTGTGTCAAACAGTTTGCTAAGTCTAACTTTGGTCAGGTGTGATCTGTGTAGGACCTTAAACTGTATCAGTGTCAGTCTGGCGCAAGATGAAGTAGAGTTGACTCTGTCTAGGGCCCCCTGCCACCATTCATCTGAAAAGGTAACCCCAAGCTCCTTCTCCCAGATGTTCCTAGTCGCTAAAGGAGATGATAATGCTGATAAGATTAACTTCCCCACGGCTGAAATGACTCCACGTACTACAGGGGTCAATAGAATTGTATCAACGAGAGAATTAGGCGGTTGATGAGGAAAATTGGGGAAGTTACAACGAGCAAAGTCTCGGATTTGAAAATATCTAAATAACTGAGAGTTTGGAAGGTCAAATTTAGTCTTGAGAATATCAAAGGAGACAAAAATGTTATCAACAAAAAGTTGTTTGAAATAAACCTTCCACAAAGAGAAAACTGGGTCCAGAGATGAAGGAAGAAAAATATGATTACAAATGGGCATTAGCAGGGAAAGGGAAAACAATTTTAACGTGGCGTCTAAATTGCCTCCAAATCTTTACAGTAGATTGTACAATTGGGTTGGATACGCATTTAGCAGGATATGATTTTAGGGGGGCACAAATTAACGACGATAAAGAGATAGAGCCACAAGACTGCGCTTCCATCTGGCACCAGTCTGTAATGGGGGAGTTGTGCCAAGTGTGAATCTTTTGAATATTGGCCGCCCAATAGTATGCCAAAAGGTTAGGTAGAGCAAGGCCACCATCTTCTTTAGCCCTTTGTAGGACAGAATATTTTACCCTTGGGGTCTTTCCTGCCCAAATAAAAGATGAAATAGTCTTGTCTAAGTCCTTAAAAAAAGATTTGGGGAGGAATAATGGTAAACATTGAAAAAGGAATGAGAATCTGGGAAGCACATTCATTTTGATTTAATTGATTCTACCTACAATCGACAGAGGGAGAGAGTTCCAGCGCTGTAGGTCAGATTTAACCTCCTTCCCCAACTTCAAAACGTTATGCTTATGAAGTGAGGGGAGACTATGCGAAATATTAATGCCCAGGTACCGGAAACCAGAGGAGGCCAAATGAAAAGGCAGACTCTGGGTCGGAATCTGTTTTGCCGTAAGATTAAGAAGGGAAGCATTCGCTCTTACTGATGTTCAACTTGTATCCCGAAAAGGAACCAAACGTTTGTAAAACGTCAAGAATCCCATTAATACTGGCCCGTAGGGTTCGAGACATAGAGCAGCAAATCATCCGCATACAGCGAAACCCTGTGTTTCAACCCCATTCCTATAGATACCTGTAAAAGCTGGTGAGTTTCTAAGAACGATGGAAAGTGGCTCGATTGCAATTGCAAACAGTAAAGGCGACAGGGGACAGCCTTGGCGGCAACCGCGTTGTAAGGGGAAAAATTTGGATTGAGAGGAGTTGGTAGTCACACTAGCTGTAGGAGCACTATACAACAATTGAATCCATGAAATATATCTTTGACCAAAACCAAACTTGTCAAGAGCTGAAAAAATAAATAACCCCACTCCACTCGGTCAAAAGCCTTCTCTGCATCCATAGAGATTACCATTTCAGCCTCTTGTGTGCTAGACTTAGACATTATAATATTAAGGAGGCGACGAATATTTGAGGACAACTGTCTACCCCTTATGAAGCCAGTTTGATTACCCGAAATAATGTTTGGTAGACAGGGGTCCAGACGGCTAGCCAGGGTCTTAGCTAATAGCTTTATGTCAGAGTTGAGCAAACTAACAGGTCTCCAGCTGCTACATTCTGCTGGATCTTTGTTTTTCTTTGGAATGAGTGAAATTGATGCTTGAGTTACGGATGGAGGAAGGGAACCACGCTCTAAGGAGTCGTTGAATATATCCAATAGCAAGGGAGCCAGTTGATCAGAGAATTTCTTTAAAAAGTCAGCTGGGAAGCCGTCCGGGCCCGGTGCCTTGCCATTCTGTATTAATCTGAGACTGTCTGTAACCTCCTTTAAACTGAGTGGAGCATCTAGATTCTTTTTACTTGTTTCGTTGATCATAGGGAAGTCCAAATTATCCAAAAATTGTTTCATTAAGATGTTGTCAGGTGGAGCCTCTGATTGGTAAAGATTAGAATAGTACGAAGCGAAAACATTATTTATCTCCTTTGGGTCTGTAACTATTGTATGGGGGGATTTGCGAATTTGTGTAATAAAACGTGAGGCAGATTGATGCTTTAGTTGTAACGCTAGCAGTCGGATGGCCTTGTCCCCATATTCATAATAGGTACTCTTTGTGCGCCTTAAAACAAACTCTGCTTTGTTTGTGGAAATAAGATCAAATTCAGTTTGGAGCTTGAGTCTCTCCGTCTGAAGAGCGGGACCAGGAGAAGAGGGGTTCTGTCTGTCAATTTGTAGAATTGCTTCCATCAGCTCAAGTTGTCTCTGTATTCGCTGCTTATGTTCCCTGGCACTGTAAGAGATAATATCACCGCGAATTACCGCTTTACAGGTTTCCCACAGGAGGGAAGGAGAAGTCGAGTCAGATTTGTTATTTAGGATAAAGAGCCTAATTTTCTCAGAAATACATTCGCAGAATTTATTAGTAGATAATAACCCAGTATTCAATCTCCAATTTGAGCGCTGTCCACTTTTAGGAATCAATTCCAAGTCTAATAAAAGGGGGGCATGGTCTGATATGACTATTGCTGAATATTCACATAATTTCACTGAAGGAAGGAGTATTTTGTCTAAAAAAAAATAATCAATGCGAGAATATGTTTGATGAACATGGGAATAGAATGAAAACTCTTTTGCTGTTTGGTGGCTGAATCGCCACGTATCCACACAACCGATTTCGTCCACAAGTGTCATAAGAGCTCTAGCCGTACTAGATGGGGTTAGGTTTTTTGGCTTGGATAAATCAAGGGCAGGATTAACAACCAAGTTAAGATCTCCCCCCAAAATAAGGTGGTGTGAGTCCAGGCATGGGATTAATGAGAATAAGGACGTCATAAAATTAGGACAACTCCAATTAGGGGCATAGACGCAAACCATAATAACAGGAGTTTGGAGCAATACACCCACGACTATAATGTAACGCCCATTTGTATCAGAAATACACTTTTCTAAAGAGAACTGCAGTCGTTTGTGTAGTAAAATTGCTGTACCTCTGGAACGGCTATTGAAGCTGGAGTGGAACACTTGTCCGACCCAGGGTTTCCGCAGTCTGGTGTGGTCACAGACACGCAGGTGGGTCTCCTGCAGAAAAGCAATGTCCGTCGTCACATCCTTAAGATGTGAGAATACTCTGGCTCTTTTAGTAGGCCCGCCAAGTCCTCTGACATTCCAGCTTGTAAACCTGATTGATCCTTGCGTAGCTCTCTGTCTCATATCAGCCATAGAGTATGAGCCACAATATCAGCCTTTGGAATAATATGATGAAATTATGAATTAGCCAGTAGGCTACAACACAGAGCAAGGTAACAACTTCAAATGTGTTATAAAAATGGGCACCAAAGAAAAAAGTTCCTCCCGTATTGAAAAAAAAGAGAAAGAAAGAGAAAGAAAAAAACACACACAAAAAACACAACCCAACGAGATCAGATGTCTGAATCTCTAACAAATCCCTACAACCTTGTCCTAAACTCATCCTGTAACATAGATGAGCACGCAGGAAATTGTCTACACACATCCGGTTAACTACGGTGTAGTTGGCTTCCCTTCAAAATGTATAATTATCACATATACAACCCCAGCTGAATTGCCGTCATTCCCCAGTCCACACCCCCAGACAGCAGTGACCTCTATTGGCCTAGCAGGGAGCTGCAAGCAATGTCTAATTTAACGGTCATGTCCGTGTAGCTTCAGCTCGGTTATAGAAATAATAATAATAATAATAATAATAAGTGAAAAACAAGATTCAGAGGGGGTATGTGGACAGAGTCCTGATCATTCACTTACTGCCATGAACCTGATAGAAACGCTCTGCCTCTTCCGGAGTCAAAAATGCAAGTCTGTCCGTTAATAGTAACACGCAGGCGGGCTGGGTAGAGTAAGCCGAAGCGTATTCCCTCCTTGTAGAGCTGCGACTTCACTTTGTTAAAGGCGGCCCGCTTCTTGGCGAGTGTGGCGCTGAAATCTTCAAAGATCGTGATGGGATGACCTTGGTACGAGACATCCCGGGATTTCCTAGCCCACAGCAGCACACGTTCCTTCTGGGCATATTTATGGAAGCGGACAATGAGGGGCCGGGAACCTTGCGGCGGTTTCGGAGCCAGACTGCGATGTGCCCGGTCTAGCTCCAAGGTATCCAGCTGAGGGTCTCCGACCATCTTCTTGAACAGTGTAGTCATGAAGAGACGAGCATCATCCCCCTCCATTCCTTCTGGAATGCCAATCACACGGAGATTCTGTCGTTTGGAACGTGAAACCAGGTCTTCCACTGTCAGCTGCAATCTATCATTCACCTGATTAGTGGTCTCCAACTTGGATTTCAATACGGCCACCTCTCGCTCCAGAGTAGTGATTCCATCTGAATGGGCGCTGAGAGCCGTTTCCATTCCGGTGATGGTGGCAGTATGTGTAGCCACGGTGTCGGTGATCTTTTGAAGAGAGGCTTGGATTGGGGCCAGAGCGGTGTTCATGGAAGCGGTAAGTTCACCTGTTACGTCTTTACGCAGTTTCTCAAGCTCTCCGACTAGCATAACGAGTGTTAGCGGCTGCACGCTAGCCTCCGAATCACTGGTAGCCATCTTGTTAGCCTCTTTATCTTGCGAGCTGAAGAGTTTAGTTTGTTGCTGACTTTTGCCACGACTGCCTTGAGTTTTACTCATTTCAACAATGAAAAAGTTACTGAGGCACTCCTAATGACTAATCAAGTGAGAGAAGTAACAGACGTCTGGGTGTATATGTGTAAAAGCGAAAAAGGATTAGGGAGCAAACGCCAATGCGACCGATCACTCCAACGCCATAACCGGACCTCCTGCTGTGCCTTCTTGACGGTTGCCGTGGTGTTGGTCCTCCAGGAGAGATCCTCCGCCCAGGAGTTTGATCACTGAGACTTTCTCCACACAGCCTCCATCAATGTACAGGGGTTGCATGATGGTCTTCTTCCTCCTAAAGTCAATGATAATTTCCTGGGTTTTCAGCTTGTTCAGCTGCAGGTTTTTTTTTTTGCACAACGCTAGCAGTTGCTCCACCTCTTCCATGTACGCGGTCTCGTCACCCCCTGAGATGCAGCCCACCACGGTGGTATCCTCAGCTAACTTTATGATGGAGTTGCTGGTGTGTACAGATGTACCAAGAAGATGTACAGAGTACCACGAAGACTTCCTCAACAAGCTACCTCCGGAATTGGCGAAACAGTGTCGGGATGTGTTCTCAAATGCTGCGTCAAGAACCCTCAGCAATAGAAATGACCAGTTGGGACTTCTAGAGGAGAATGGATTAGAGGAAGCACCGGTGCTGATGATGATTCGTGAAGTCACAGCCAATGCTGGACAAAAAGTTGGGATTTTAATTGATTTGGCCTCCGACACGAACTATATAACCTACAAGGCCGCAAAGAAACTGAACCTAAGGAGTGAAGAAATCACACTTGTCATCCATGGAATTGGAGGGATGAAGGTTTTCATGGAGACCCGAAGATACCTTCTAAAGATCAGAGTGAATACTCCCAAGGGCACCCTAAAATCACATCAATTGGTTTGTTATGGTCTGGACAGCATAGCAGATGTTCAGGGAAGTGTAACTCCAGAGCAACTGCAAAAACTATTTCCAGACATACCACTCTGTGAACTGAAAATACCCAGGGAAATAAGTCTGCTGATAAGCCACAGAGAAGGTCAACTAGCACCTCAAAGAATCAGAGCTGTTGGAGACCTAGTCCTATGGGACGGACCTCTGGGGAAGACTGTTGGAGGAACTCACCCTGATCTCTTTGAGGATGTTACTGTGTCGGCTCACAAGTCCAAGACACATTTTGCCCTGTCAATGAGGGCAGCTGCTGTCCAAGACAAAGAGTTCATTGGAAGGCAGCCTCCACCAAGCGAACAGGTTGTCGGCAGGTTTTGGAGAGACTCCGAAGATCAAGAGCTGGAGGACTATGCAGTCACCAGGGTAAACATCGGAGATAAACCTGCAGGGTGCATCGCACAGCTAGCCATGCGGGAGACAGCTAACCTGCCTCCTTTCACCCACCTTGAAAAGGAGCGGCAGGTACTTCATCAGGACAGCTACGTCGATGACATACTCACTTCACACAACGATCATGAGCAGCTGTATACCATCACAGAAAATGTGAAGCAGATCCTAAAGGCCGGAGGGTTTGAGCTCAAGCCATGGGCGTTCTCTGGTCAAAGTGGGAGGAAGGAATGCGGCAACGAGTTGGCATTGGATCAGAGAAAGACCATGGTTCTACCAAACCAAATGTGTGAGAAGAACAATAAGGCGCTTGGTTTGGGCTACATGGTGGAAGAGGACGAACTCCATGTCATGGTTGGAATAAACGTTTCCAGGAGAAAGAAAAAGATGCGACTTGGTCAAAACCTTCTAAAGGAGGAAATCCGAGCCCAGACACCAAACCCTCTGACGAGAAGAGAACTGCTGAGCCAAGTGTCAGGACTATATGACCCAGTTGGACTGGTAACTCCTGCTAAACAGAAAGGAGCCATTCTGGTGCGGCGGGCTTTCCAGGAGGCAAGAGGCAAAAGTTGTGCAGTAAAGAACACATGGGACATGGCACTCTCAGATGGGCTCAGGGAAGATGCAATCAAGCTTTTCGAGGAGTATGCCCAACTTTGCAAAGTCAAGTTCAGCAGGGCACTAACCCCCCCAGGCTTTGCAGAGCAACCCTGTGGAATCACACTCTCTGATGGAAGCGAGCATGCTTACGGAGCAGTACTGTATCTGAGATGGAACATGGAGGAAGGCCCGATTGTCAGGCTGGTGGAATCCAAAGCCAAACTGACTCCTTTGGACCACAGAGGTGATGCAGTCAAAGCAGAGATGTGTGGAGCCATGTTTTCCACTCGCCTGAAAAAGTACTTTGAGTTACACAGTAGTATCAAAGTGAAAAAGTGGTATCATCTAGTTCAGGGGTGGCCAACCAGTCAGAGGTTAACGGCCCGTACACACAGCAGCTTTTGGCGATTTGTCCACCGCTTCCAGCGCGTCTCCGCCCATTGACTTTGAATGGGGATGACGTCACTTTCCCTCGCTTGTCGCCGAACTGCATTGTGGGGGGGCGAGGCGAAGATTTCCAGGATTTCCAGGATGTTCAGGATTCCAAAGTTGAACAATGTTCAACTTTTGAGGCTGAGCTGGAAGCGACAGCCAATCAGATCCGTTTATGCAAATCTGACAGTTCAAGCGCTAGCCAATCAAACCGCGTGCAAGCTGGGAGAACCAGACCCGCAGTCCATTTCTATATTCCACAAAAATGGAGGAGAAGTTAGTTATTGCGGTAGCAAATCACCCGGTTCTTTATGACCAGTCCCTATTTACTTACCGGGATACAAACCGGAGGAACCAGGCATGGAGGGAGGTGGCAGAGACAGTGGGTGAAACTGGTAGGTTTTCGCTTGTTTGGGGATTTTATATCCAGTTTACTTCGTTGCTAGTTTACTTCGTTGCTAGCAAGCATAGACAGTATCATTAGCCAGCATGGAATGTAGCATAAAATAGCACCATAAACATTAATCTCATAAATGTTCAAAATGTTAAAAAAATAAATGTTCATCATAGCCCTTCCTATTTGACAATAGTGTAGAAGAACCGGGTTTTTTTGCTTTGTATGTCGGGGGCGGGATATTCATGTGATATTCATGTGATTGGTTGTTGGTCGCGAAATCCCCAAGCTGTCAGACACGCCCAGCTCCAGGATTTTCAAGATTTGGTCAAAGCTGCTGTGTGGACACACCGTAAGAGCCACATTTTTTCTATGTTATTGCAAAGAGCCACATCAAACACACAGTCACTGATACCGCTTGTTTCCGTTTTTTGTTTTCTGGAGACAAGATTTCAACCACGTCACTGATGCATTTTTGTGGCATTGGGATATATATTTTTCAAATCCTCTGGAGCAGAGAGAGGAGCTGTGGATTATTGTTATTGATTAATGCATCAGTGTTTCTTAGGGTCAAAAACACTAAACTCACAACTTAAGATGAAAGCGTTTAGTTTATTTAATAAAAGAGCACACGTTCAATGTGAAAAGTGACAGTAGTTATAGATTATTTGCAATTTGGTGGTATATATATATAGATTTTTTTATTTATTATATATATAACTCCTTGAATTCCAGGGGGGGGGCGCGGGGCTCCGTTGGCGGGCAGCGCCCCTCCAAGACAATGGTAGGGGAAACACTGGATAGTGTTTAATCAACGATAGGTTTTCCCCCCCTCAAAGGTGATTGGTTCACTGCATTGCAGGTATTATTGTGATTGGCTCTTGGGCCACATCAAAATTAGACGCGCTGTCATCCTCTCATACTGACACCTGACACCACACATACACACGTAGGGAGAGCCGGGACGAAAGTAACACGGGACCAAAGTAACGGAGCTATTTTATCCGAGCCCGAACAACTTTGACCAGCCAAATTACGTCCGAATTATCAGTATTCAATACTTAACAGACCTACTAAATATCAGGTTTAACTGTCAGTGTTGTCACGATACCAACATTTTGGTTTCGATACCAAGTCAAGAATTGCGATTCCGATTCTTAAAAAAAGGGAAACAGTCTTAAATGTAATTATTGTGCTTTATTTCACACCAGAACCATAACCATAACACAAACTTTTAAACAATGAGAACAATAAATAAAATAAATGACAAGAATTCGTATTAAATAAAATTAATACATTTCTCACAGACAGGCCTCATGGTGTCCGTAGGCTTGCCCTCACTGTCAGAGATATAGCTAAAATACATCGCTTCTGGCGTCTTTTTTCTCAACAAGCCGAGGCGCAGCGGCAGCTGCACTCCCACTTGCAGCCATGCTTCTGGTTTTCTCACATGCTCTGGCAGCTAGCGCGTGCACGAGAGAGGGGAGGGACTTAGAGCGTGCTTGAGAGGGGAGGGACTTCGAGCGTGCTTGAGAAGGGAGGGGCTGCAGGCACGGCTGCAGTGCAGGGAGTGGAAGCAGAGCGCTGAACACACACGGCTCTTATTAAAACGGCGCTTTCTCACCGGAGTACTTTTCCCCGTCATTCTTAAAGTACCGATACTAATGAAACGGAGGAATCGTAACGTTTTTAACGGCAGGGTATCGCGGTATACCTTTCAAGTATCGGTACACCATGCAACACTAGTCAGGAGTCAGTGTCTCTCCCCCAAACTCACACATATAAAATTCGATATGAACTGAAGAGCCGCATGAAACTAGGCAAAGAGCCGCATGCGGCTCGAGAGCCGCGGGTTGGCCACCCCTGATCTAGTTGATAGCCAAACAGTCCTTGGTGCTATACAAAGGGAAAGCTATGGTTACCGGACTTTCTTTGCAAATCGGATCGGTGAAATCCAGAACAACTCAAATGTACTTGACTGGTGGTGGATTCCTGGTCCATACAACATCGCTGACATAATCACCAGAGGAGCAAGCCCTCAAGACCTGGACGAGAACTCAGAGTGGCAAAATGGGTCAAAGTTTCTGAACTTGCCAGCGAAAGAGTGGCCAATCAAATCTGCAAGGGACCTCGCTGACACTGCCAGAGAAGGCATCAACAGGCTGCAAAAGAAGGCATTTGTTGCTGCACTAACGAGGGCCAAGGCAGAGAAACAGGAACCACCGCAAAAGCAGAACCCGATCCAAACAGAGAGGAGACCACCTGCAGGGTCAGCTATCCAGAACCTGGTGAATGTCAAGCAGTTCAATGTGCTGAGCCGATTGGTTAAGACAGTTGCATGGATCTGGAGGGCAGCAAAAAAGTTCATCAAACCTAGTAAATCTGTGGAAAGGTCAAAGTGGAAGGCAGTATCATCTTCGGGAGTCATCTCTGTAAAGGAGCGAGAAGATGCCCTGCGAGACATTTTACTGTCAGCCCAATCAGGTGTATCATTCTCTAACACCACCACAGACAAACTCGTAGTCTACAGGGACAAGATCTCTGGGCTTTTGCTTTGTGGGGGCAGATTCCAAGGTTTCAATGAAGACAAAAGTGGTGTTCCCATTTTACCTTATGATTCCTGGGTATCAATGTTGCTGACTCGAGAGGCGCACAATGCTGGACATGATGGTGTGGCTGGAACCTTGCTTAAAGTGAGAAAGAAGGCATGGATCATACGAGGAAGAAAACTTGCTCAAAAGGTTGTTGATGACTGCATACACTGCAGAAAAGCCAAGGCAAAAATATGTCAACAAATTATGGGAGACCTGCCAACAGAAAGAACAGAGCCTGCCTGTCCATTTCAGTTTACAACAGTAGACCTCTTTGGACCCTATCATGTGAAAGATGACGTCAAGAAAAGAACAACACTGAAGGTCTGGGGAGTTGTCTTCTGTTGCATGGCCAGCAGAGCAATCCACACAGAGCTAGTAAGCACAGTGTCGACTGAAGGGTTCCTCAGGGCATATCAAAGATTTACTGCAATCAGAGGGCACCCAAAGAAAATCTGGTCAGACTCAGGAACCAACTTCATTGGAGCAAAGCTGATCTTGGAAGAGGTGTATAGGTTCCTTGACAGCCAGAACAAAGTTGTAGATGTAGTGGAGGGGGAGACAGCTGGGGAGGTGGCGGCTGCTGATGCAGCTGAGGAGGCGACAGGCTGCTTCTCCTTGTCCCTTCTGTCGATATACTCCTTCAGCTGCGCCAGTTGGGACCCGGGCCTCCTGACAGACTGCTTCCTGAGCCACTTCCTGTACCTGACATTGAGATTGAGAGGCAACAGTTAGATTAATATCACATCAAGTATTTCTACAGCTAGTGATGAAAGTCCCACATGGCCTTACGTGCTTGGCTCCTTCTCCACAGTCTCGTACATCTCCCTGTACGTCATGGCTGTGAAGGCCCCAAAGCCCACCAGCTGTTCGTGTTCTGCAGCCGTGCCCGGTGCTCTCTTCCTGCTCACAGCTGCCATCACTGCGGTGAAGAGCCCGGCGTACTCCAGCAGAGCATCCTTGTTCCACATGAGGGGGGTGCAGCTGACATCCCCCCCCCTCACGCTCTCCCTGATGCCCTGCCAGAATTGTTGCCGTGTAGCCCACGTCATTGGACAGCAGCCACTGGAAAGTCTGACCCCGGTACTGACCGAACTGGAGCTCTGTCTGGCTGAGGAGCTGCCAGCGGTCCGCCGGGTTCCCCCCCAGCAGTGAGACCCTTGACACAGCTTGTGTCTCAGCCAGCTCCCTGGTGTTGGAGGTGAGGCACGGGGCCTCTTCAGGTTGTCTTTGGAGACTCTGACAGCTTATTTGCTGGCCTTCAGCTGCAGGTCTGATGTACCAGCCTGGAAGGTGAAGGACGGTTTGTGATCCATTCTTCTGAAATCACATCAAAAACAGTTAAATCAAATCAAATCAAGTTTTATTTATATAGCACATTTTTAAAACGATTTTTGGTCGAGCCAAAGTGCTGTACATGCAATAAAAACACATTATTACAATAGCAAACAGAAGACAATAACTTACAACAGCAAAAATAAAAATCACACACTCAGCTCTGACTCAGTTAGAGGCTAGCAGTCAAGTACTTCACAAGTACATGTGAAGTACAGCAGTTAGTTAGCACAAAGCCTCTCTTTGGAGAAGAAGGCCTTTGAATTGAGGTGCACGAGAGAGAAACACAGATAGTACACAGGATGAAATAAAGAGGGATGATAAGAATAACAAGTTAATAACAGAATATGAAATGAGAAAAAACATGTAGTAACAGCCTGAATAGAAATAAGGAAAATAACATGAGTAAAAGCTGGTTCTGATTTGAAAGCTGGGGTTCCGGAATGTTTTTTTTTTTTGGAGATAGGGAATAACTGCGGGGCTGGTTCACCGTTGGTAATAACTTCCTTGATATAACTTCTTTTATCCAAGTTTGGATCTCTGCGGGTTTTTCTTAAAAACCTTAGAACCCCCTTTTTTGGGCTTAGTCCCACCCCTCTCCCTCTGCGGATATAGGTCCGGTGGAGGGGGAAGGGGTACAGAGTCGCTTATCCAGGCGGGGGAGTACATTCTGACGAAGAGATAGGTTGGTGTGCTCTCTATCTCTGTTTCTTATCCTACAATTTCACCCTGGTCTAGAGGGAAAGCATTCTCGGACGCCTTTTCAGCTCTGTTTCCTGCTATATTCTTCCTACCCCATTTACCTTGAACTATTCTAGGAGAGTGTGTTGACGTTGACTCGTTGGGCCTTTCCTCCTGTACTTTTTTGTTCCCCAGTTCTTTCCTTTAAAACTTAATCTAGGAGGGTTCTTGGGCCTTCCCATTTCCTACTTTTGATTAGTTTAGTTTTTCACCCCTGTTCCTTTGTACTAATTTAAACGGGGGAGTGCATTTACGTAGTTTCGTTGTGCCTCTCGGCGTATACTTTGATGTTCTGCCTCTTTGGAGAGTGCTGTTACGTTTAGTAAATTGGGCCTTTTCACTTTTATCCCTCTTCACTAGTATCCCATATCCCCTCTTCATAATCTACACCCGATTCTAGGGTAAGCACAAGGAGGCCTGTTCATTTCAATTTCTGGCTTTGTGTTTTTTCACCTCTTACTCGTTTAACATTTAGGAGAGTGCATTTACGTAGTTTCGTTGTGCCTCTTTTCCTCTGTTTCTGGCTGATCTTTTCGTACCCTTGTTTCTCAGAGAAGAGAATAAATACTATTCTAATAAGGAGCTGGCACATGTGTCTCTTCACTGATACATTGGGGGTCAAAGGTCATGTGACAAGGGATTCCATTGGCGGCATGCGCCGGCCTGTGCCTTTAACCTTGTACTTCTGCTAGAACTGCTCGGGTCTTGATAGATTGAGTGGGGAAGTTCATGAGACCTTTCTAGTTTGTAAACTGTACCCTGCACATTATGTTGTATGTCATCCTTATTGTTGTTCTGTTGTTTTTATGTTACATGTGTAACTAATGTCCTGCAGGTCACCCTTGAAAAATAGATATTTTGATCTCAAGGGGCTTTCACCTGGTTAAATAAAGGCTACAAACAAACAAACCTGATGTGCTTCATCTCGGGATAAC
Source organism: Gymnodraco acuticeps (assembly GCF_902827175.1). Taxonomy (NCBI): domain Eukaryota; kingdom Metazoa; phylum Chordata; class Actinopteri; order Perciformes; family Bathydraconidae; genus Gymnodraco; species Gymnodraco acuticeps. The sequence goes on from NW_022991811.1 coordinate 45,066, forward strand.
TCAGGGTAGCCATGAGTCACATGACGGTCCAGTTTCTTCCCAGCTGTTAGAAATTAAAATCAATGTTTTGATAGCATAATGTACCCTAAACATACCGTCAGTTTAAATGCTGTTTTATACTGAAAAACCAGAAGTTCTTGTGCGTCCAGTTGTTAAGCTTTTATTCTGAAAATCCTTCATGACGACATCCGGGACTACCGCCCATTAGTATAATTAAAGTGGCTATTGACGCCGTTAACATGTATTACATATAAAGTTATGAAAGAGATAAGGAGGAGAAAAGGCATGTGGAAGTAAGCAATGAATGTAAAATGTCGAAATCCTCTGTTTAACGCGATATCGGACACAGACGAACGAGGGGGGGAAGTCCCTTACGTCACTACAGCTCACAGAGAGGAGGAGCGAACAGCGAGCAAGCGGGAAGGACGAATGCTTGTACGGGCTCTTTCTGCACGGCCGGCACTTGGGAGAGGGAGCTGCAGACTTTCTCTCCTACCGAACCATATCCTGTTTGTGACTTTACCGCGCCTTTTTTATTAATTAAAGTACCAATTTTGAACCTCCAGAGACTCCATTTAGTCTCCTTTTTAAGCTTCTCTTTCCTGGACGCTGAGAATAAGAACACAGTTAACAATTGGTGACCTGAAGACGGAATTCTCGTTGCACCGGGAGAGATTATACACGCGGCTGTTGTCCGGAGCCGCTGGCAAACCCGTTGGACACACAGAGAGCTCAAACTACGGTAAAGAAGAAGCCTGTTACGTCAAAATTCTTCAATAGTTTATGCAGAACAATCTTAGGACTGTGTGTTGGACGGCTGCTTCCGGTTCCTGAAAATAGCTGGGAAATTAATGTTAAAACAACCAAATTTATAAAAATAACAATCATAACACGTGGCGTTGCATTTTCACAAACAGGGTGAGTTCAAATTACTTATTTTTCTTATATTTAACCCTGCATGCTATTCGTTTGTCTGTTATTACATGTCGGCAGAAGGCTAATTGCTCCAATAAGTGTTTCTTGTTACGTCTTAATTTAAACGTGAATGGTTTTAGGCCATTAAACAGTGGGGACTGTTTGAGACAAGAACACAGTTGAGTGAGTTTAAACAGAGGAGATAACCATACTGGCTCTTAAAGTCAAAACATTACGTACACAGGTTGAGGGCTGTGACGTAAGGGTATGAGGCCCATTTATAATTGTAAATTACATAGAAATGTTATTTTAAACTACAGTGTTGTTTTGTGTTGAATTTTCTAGAATTAAAAGATCACCCTCATTATTTCAACTCCGCTCTGAGAGCCAGGAGGTGTTTTCAAATCCCTTTGTTCTTCAGGTCAAAGGTTGGAAAATCAGTTGCCATCTTGTCTTGTCCTCGTGTTTACAATGAGCAATGGCAGTCGCCATTTCGTGAAATGCTAATTTGAAAGTACTCAGTCCTACTCACATGAGGCTAGGCACTCCATCTTGAGAAGGACAAATCATAATTCTTTGCAGAGTTGGAACTATAAAATAGACAGGTTATTTTACCGTGGGAAGTTTGGTATTTGTGGAGATCTGATTTAAAAAGTTTATTTTCTGCTAGGAAGTGTGAATTGACGTTTTTTAAATAGTCCAGTTTGCAAATGTGTTTTGGCGGTTATGTGCTGTTGTTTTACCATAGTGTAATGTTCTTCCCTAGTGTAATTCTCTTTCCATTTTTAAGAAGAAAAATGAACTTTTCTTGTTAAATAGAGGTTAGTTTTGCAACAGTAATCCCTAGTGGATTAAGCTGGAAATGACAATAGCGCACTCTGCTGGTAGTGCAGAATTATCACCAATAGCTCTCAATAGCATTTTGAAGTTTAATTTTAAGTGTTATAAATAAACACATGCTTCATCGCCGAGATAGAATTGCAAGTGGTTTCTAATTATAAGATGAGAAACTTTACATAATACTTTTTCAAATAAGCAAACAAATGTATTGAAGCTAACACAAGTTAGGACATTTACATAATTTCATACATTTTGGTATGCACTGTACACAGTAGATTTCGATTTTCACCAGATTACTAATTTTCATATTTTAAAGTCAAAACCATACACTGTACAATTTTTATTTTAGCATTTCAGATTTTAAAATTTGCATAATTTTTATCTTTTAATTAACTTTATTTTATTTATTTTTAAAATCATAAAATGTGCACCATTTTTATCTTTTAATTAACTTTATTATTTCAACAAAAAAAAATCATAAAAAAAAAAAAAAATCTATAAATTAAAAAAAAAAACCCAGATTTAACAATTCTGATGACATAGGATATTTTTGAAGGAATACAAAGGTACTAGTCAGAGGACTAGTGCTTCAATCTTTGATCATTCGAATAGTTAGTTTCTCTTGGTGACATGTTTTCTAAGTTGAGACCAGACGCAGAGCCAGGCTCAACTGCAGATATCAAGGAAAGGGTAAAAATCTGATCAGATGCTTTGACCTTTCCAATTAAAAGAACTAAATGGAGGGAAGATGAAGACAGATTTATAAGAGTTACAAGTCTGATACTCCATCTGGAACATGCCAGCCTATTGGTACACAGCATAAATGTGGTCCGAGTAGCAGACCTGCCAGTGAGGGAAGACATAGCAGAAAAAACAAAAGACACCGTAGCTTGTACAAGACAAGGAGAAGGGAGGGGAAACTTCCAGAGAAGGCAGGGCAGACACCTCAAACTGTTAAATCTCAGATAGTGCCAGAAAATCAGAAGCAGAACCAACAACCAGGAGGTTTCCATGATGACAACGGAGGCAGGGGGTCCCAGAGATGTCAAAGATGAACAGGGCTGCCAAACATGACCCAAATGTAACTGACACCCTGGTATCAATCACAGTAATGAGGAAGCTCAGAGGGCCAGACCAACAGATGATGCATCCTCAGCCCAAGGGTATTTTGAAATCCAGCTACATTGAGCCATATCTGTCAACACAGGAGGGAGCAGTTGAATGTTATTTAAAGAGATAGTGAGTAGCATATTGCATCTACACATAAAGCATCCACAGATTAGTAGAAGATTAAAACATAGTAGAACATTTAGCAGACTATTTTTGTAATTATGAGAAGGATAGAGATTACGAGTGATGTTGTTCCCCCACACAGAAAACTATTGTGTCCACACAGCTAGTGAGGTCAAGACGATGGGGTTTCCACCCAAAAATATGAAGACAGAAACCTAGTACTCGCCCAAGACGGAGGATCCTTACCAAGTCCTCCTGTTTACACCGACTGCAGTTCAGGGGCGGCGATACACCTGACGTGGAGCTGTTGAGACCTAAAAACAGAAACTCGATTCTGCTGTGGTGAAGTCTGGCTACAAAGGGAGGTGTCCGATAGGGTCGCTTGTCTCAAACCAGTGAAGAAGTCAACAAGAACCCAGCAGAACTAGAGAGTGACTGTTAGCGGGAGAACAGTGACAGAGCGACAGAGACTGGCACAACATTTTCCAGCCAGTACATAGATAGACCCCGTCAGAAGACCGGGGCTGTGTTTAAAGGGGAACTTCATTTATTGTTAGTGGAAGTGTAGTTTTTTAGTCAAACAATTATGTGATTTATGGAGTCAGATTACATTTTTCTCAAACACAATTGTATAATCGGTCTGAAGTATCTGTTTTAAGGCAATGAGCTGCAGATTAAATAACATAACACTGATTGAGAGCTTGAATGAAGAAGTAGGGTTTTTACAACAGTTTCAAGAATCAGTTTTTATTTATTTATTCTTGAGTAATTTTACTGATTTATAATGTAGTGCGTAAGGCACTCTCATTTTGTTTGAGGGCCACCAGCCCTTCATGCATGTCACCCTCTGTGAGAATAGTTCGCATTTTCTCTCTAGTTTAGAGAAATATTATTTTATCATATCTTTGTTCAGCAGTCTCAAACAATCCTCTAATCCTAGAATTATTGAGACGCATTAGCGACACCAGGGGTATTGTTTTTCGCAGCAACAATGATGCATAATACCAGGACAAAAGCCATTATTGCAACAAGTAAACCATTTTTTGTGCTAATGGCAGATTTTAGTGAATATGTTTTTATACCATCAGAAAGCCATACATCATATGATATTTTGTACGCCTTATGGGTACACGGAGAAGTTATATTTATTTAATGCAACGTTATGGGTTTTACATGTCCTGTTCAGAATAGGGTAATCATTGCAATATTAATTGAGCATGTTCTGCTCAAAGGAGGGAGTGTCATGATTATACAGATATGTTGATTTCAGTGACGTTGTAGTTCATAAATAATAACATGTAGTTAACAATAGGTCTCATAACGACAAAAGGTATGCCGACGCTTGGGCCTCCTCCAAGGAGGGAGTGGTCCAGTTCTAGATATTAGACGAATACAAGTAATGAATATGTCAGAACTCTGAGTAATATTATCCAAGTTTTGTCTACACAGGCTAAGAAAGCTACAGAGATACCAGACGAGACACCAGAAGAGACTCCTGTTCGGCCAGGTGATTGGGTGAGGGTGAAAGTTCACAAAAGACAGTGAGCTGATCCCCCGGTGGACGGAACAGTGAGAAGTTGTAACGAACTTCACACGCGCTCCGGTTTAAAGGTATGTGACACATGTGGTGTGGTGCAGTGGGTTGTGAGTTGGTATTTGGATCAGGAGGTCACAGGTTCAAACCCCACTGCAGTCAGCATGTTGTTGTGTCCCTGGGCAAGACACTTCATCCCAAATTGCTCCTGTGGGGATTGCCCACAGTATTCAGTATGTAAGTCGCTTTGGATAAAAGCGTCTAACAAGTGACATGTAATGTAATGTAAAGACAAAGGAGCAAATTGACACCACCTCACACATTGTCACCCTTCACTGGCAACTTCCAGAACATTATTGGGAGTTAGGACTGATTTGGCAGAGCTGGAACAAAACAATAAATAGAAATAAGATAAAGATAGAAACAGCTCAAAAGACGAATTGTCTATAGATTTTTATAGATTGTACACTAAAGTGAAAACCTATTTTTGTTTTACATCTGAAAAAGAGTCCAATTTTTGTATACGTTATTATAGTACTCATTATTTAAATTCTGTAACTGACACCAAGGGAGAAAATAGAGATGATGTCAAGAACAAAGCCAAAGCTATTGTGGGGTCCCCTAGGGATAAGAGTCAGAATAGCATTGTTGATTGTGCTCATTACACTTGGCACCTTTCTGGTTGGAAAATATCAAGTACAATATCAAGTAAGACATGGATCCATTAGTCCACTCATAGATAATGCCCACATCACTAACAAAACTCCAGCTGTGTTTCAGAGACTTTCATTTATCCCCAGAGCCAAAAGATCAGCTGAGCAACAAGAGGAGGAGTTAGAAATACTCGGTCCCAAAGGTGAGGCGGTTACAATCAAGATGATTCACCCCCCATATATGCAGTTCTTGTATCAAATGATGAGATGGGTTTAAGTGATCGGGATAGTCAGTGATGGGGATTTACAGATTAGGGGAATCTCCAAATACACTGGATCCATGTTTTAGTCTGTGCCAGAAACACCCCTGTTAAGTTTATGGACAACCAACCGGTGACCTGAGCACAATTATTGAAAATGATTACAGTAGAAACAGGCTACTAACCCACAAGTACAGCTTTGTACGTACAAACTCTATGAGCAAAATTCCCCAGCAGATTGTGGCGACATTGCAGATATGTCCAGTCACAAAAGTTACTTATGTTCTAAATAACAGTGAGATTTAAAGTAATGGAGAAAATATGGGGACGTTCTTTTATAGTGTGTGAAATATGTGGTGCTTGAAACATGTAGGTATTTTTAATTTATAGAAGAAAATGGTTTCCTGAAAGAGTTATTTGGAGTAGCCATGTTACAGTGGGTGGAAACAATGTTTAGGGATATGGCACAACCATTAGTAGACATTAATTGGGTTTAGATGACATTTAACATCTAAGACAGATAGTAAGATTAGGAAAATAGAGTGGAAAGGATTGGATATGTTTTACCTCAGTGTGTTAGAATTAACTATAGGTAATGCGGCCCGAGATCTCTCTCTCTCTCTCTCTCTCTGCCTGTCAGAATGCTACGACCCCATCTTCAGACAAACGACCTCACAACAGGAGACTCCTCCTCCTCCATCAAACAGACAGACAACCCGAAATGAACCAACAACGACCTGAGGCCAAACACTCACTGAGGCATCCAGAACCATCTCCACCTGAGGCATCCAACCATCTCCACCTGAGGCATCCAGAACCAAACCAGCATGCTGACAAAGAGGCAAACTCTCATCAGTCCCTCAAACAGGACATGAAGTTCCAAACTGAGCCGCGAGATTTGGCACAATAGCAGAGTGTGGGACATGAGAGCAGAATACACCACTCCATGCAACAGCGTAGAGACTGAAAAGGAGGAGATGAAATGCAAAGCAGTTGGGCCACTGAAAAGAATTACAGCGGGAAGATCCAAGTGCGGATGGACTGAGGAGAAGACAGGACGGAGGAGAAGACAGAACCAGAGGAGTTGGCATGGGCCAGCAGAACGTGAGGGGGTCGTGGCTTGACGACCAGAGGGGGAGAGAAGGAACACAGGAGTGAGTGAGTTTACACATAAACACACTTATTAGAAAATAATCCTAAAAACACACTGAGGGTAGAACGTATTATTCAATCTTTTCATCATAATAAACAAATTATTCTTATATAGATTCTTATTCATGTGAGAATTTGGGGAAGATTTAATTTGTTACAATATAGATAGCAGGCAAATCTTTATTTGAATGGAAAATGTTAAAGGTACAGCTAGTACCAAGCCAAAGAAAGTATTCCAATCTAGAGTATTGATTTCACCATTGTAGCATGTTTATTACCATAGGAGAACTGTTAAGGTGGAAACAACATTTGTTTGTCGTCCAAGATGTAGAGTTTTAAAAAGACACTAGGCAAAGAGCGATTGAAGATTTTAATTTTGAAAAAACTAGTATAATTGGGATCACTCATTTTAATGGTGCATATTTTCAACAACAAATATCGTTCAGGGAGAAGGGGTTGCTCAACCCACCCTGCAGATGTTTTAAATCTTACTTGCAGCTTCAGAGTACTTACTTTGCACGGCACCAGAGTATGAGTTTTAAAAGACAAGTGCCACCACCTCCTAATGCTCATCCATTTAATCAGTGATCACCTGACATTTAGAGATGTTATTTAAAAGGAGAAACATATCTGCCATGAGTGAAAATTCCTGAATTGAACTACAAACCATTAATGAAATGACTTCTGTTTTTAAAGTCCTTGTTGAAGGAGGGAGTAATTATCACATGCTCGGGCACCCAAGGTTCCACACACTGTTAAAGGGGGTCAGCATAGTTATTTAAGTAGACCAGAATTGAAAATAAATTACCATAATGCGTTAGTGATATTCCACCGGTTTTCACACCATTTCAGGGACTTTATCACTGTATTAGAACAGACCACCCCAAAGCCAGTAGGGCTAAGAGACCAGTCCCAGGGGGAGTTTAGGCTCCAGGGTACAAGGATAGCATAGGGGCGCCCAGGGGAGGCCTAGATGTTGCACTAATTCCATGTCCTAAAATACCGATTGATTACAACGGCCTCTTCTAGAGAACATATTACTTTCATACCTTAAATGATATGAAAGGAGGGAGGGTACATTTCTCATGGGGGACAGTTACAAATGTTAGTAGAACAGGACGATCCACCCCTGTATACAGATGAATGAAAATGACGAGTTAGTTTGAATCAGGGGCGGACTGGGGGGAAAAAGTGGCCCGGGGATTAATTGACAGACAGGCCCACTTAATGCGCGGCATGTATCGGCCGGCCGCCGACGAAAGTATGTTACTTTACAAAAAACCCTATGCATGTAATGTTATTTTGGACAATTCATATAGTAATCACATTACCTGAGCCCTTGAGTTGCCTATAGAGCAAAAATAGTTACGGCATATATTTAGTGATTTTAATGTTAACAGATCATTGATGCAATAACATTTTTGACCCAATTTGCCTGACTTGACACATGGAATAAAACATGGGCGTAGTGTTATGGAAATCTGAGACCCAACACTGTGGAGAGTACAAGTCAGAGTGATCAAAACAAATGGTGAATCAGACAGAGTTGTCTTTCTGGTTATTTATTTGAAGCTTCAAATACATAAGATACAATAAAATAGACATAGGTCTCACAGAGTATAGAATAGTCTGTGTGAGTGTGCGCAGATATAATAGGAAAGCAAAGCTTATATACAGCAAAGAGTGGGAAGTGCAGAAATCTGTCTTCACACGGTCATATTGTTATTAGACACCTGGCCTTGAGCTGTAGATAGTATAACAGTTCTCAGAATAGGGAAGTTCTCGTGTGACTTTGTGTGAGTCTCAACCCAGTAGCCAAAACAGCTCTGTGGCCTTGAAGCTCTTGGGAATAAACCCACAGTAGAGTAGATAGAAGAAAACAGCACATCTCAGGAAATGAGAAACATTTGGTTTAAAACATATAAGGATATAATAAAAATGTCCACTACAGTAGGAAGCATCCTCAATGTGGGTGAGACAATTTAACAGGGGGTGTGGGCAGGTGGTGGACCTCACCTCCTCTAGGGGGGGTCCGGGGGCAAGCTCCCCCGGGAAGATTTGTTTTTAAATGTTGAAGTTAAATGCATCAATCTGGTGCACTTTGAGAGCAAAATTAGGGATTAAATCTATGGCAGTCAGTAGGGGCTTGGACTGTGAGCCGTAGGGTCGCCGGTTCAAGTCCCCGACCAGTCCTATATTTGGAGTGTGGACTTCTACTTGGAGAGGTCATATAAAACACCCATATAAAACAGAACTGTAAACAGATTTACTTTTTCTTTCAACATATATTTGAACAGCAAGTGGAGGCAAAAGTGACTGCACCCAAAACAATAAACCTGCTAGCTAACTAGCCTAAAAACAGAATGTGGGCAACATGTTCTTCTCCACAGCCGCGCAACCTCTGAGTCAGACGTCACTTCCCCCTTTTCTATCCTACGGGTACAGCCACTCCCCCTGAACCCCGTTTCCCTGCCAACCCATTGAAACTGATCAAAGGTAGCCTATCACAACGGCCCAGCCCAGCCCAGTGGGCCACATCCCACTGAGCTGGGCTGGGCTGGAACACTTACAAATGTGGGCCGGTAGGATTTAGGTAAGCAAAAAAAAAAAAAGGGAGTGGCCGGAACACTTACAAACACAGCACCGGCCCACCGGGGAAACTCCCGGTATTCCCAATGGCCAGTCCGCCCCTGGTTTGAATGATGTTAAATGATATGGATGTTCAGAGACCAGGTTGTTCAATGAATGTCCAGCCAATGTGATTCTTTAAATGATGAAATCATGTGAAGAAGTGAGCAAAATAAAATGCTAAAATGGAGTGAATCCATTTCAATTTATAATATACTATTCCAAGATGGTATATTTTTATTATTACATTACACTGGTCCAAGATAGTTTATTTCATTTTTATTATTTTTCACTGTTCTAATATGATGGATCCCATGTTTTATAAATCATTGCGATTCTGAAATGGGTCATTTCTTTTCACTTTGTAAAAACAAGTGCCTTAACACTGAGCGTGGTATGGGAACGGTTTCTGTGAAAGGAGGGAGGAAGAAATGTTCTGATACCAAGCCATTGCTGCTATTTTAAAGAGCCATATTGAATGTTAACACTAGAAGTTATGCAAAAGGGAAAACTTTTATGTTTGAACACAGTCAAAGTATTTTTGTAAAATTGAGGCTATTCGAACCATTCCATTTTGATTGTATGTTTTTGATATGAGTTATGTACTATGCAGAGTTCAGATGAAGAACTCATTTATTTCAGTATTATACACACCTTTTAGGTGTGTAAGGAGGGACTGTTAGAAATTAAAATCAATGTTTTGATAGCATAATGTACCCTAAACATACCGTCAGTTTAAATGCTGTTTTATACTGAAAAACCAGAAGTTCTTGTGCGTCCAGTTGTTAAGCTTTTATTCTGAAAATCCTTCATGACGACATCCGGGACTACCGCCCATTAGTATAATTAAAGTGGCTATTGACGCCGTTAACATGTATTACATATAAAGTTATGAAAGAGATAAGGAGGAGAAAAGGCATGTGGAAGTAAGCAATGAATGTAAAATGTCGAAATCCTCTGTTTAACGCGATATCGGACACAGACGAACGAGGGGGGGAAGTCCCTTACGTCACTACAGCTCACAGAGAGGAGGAGCGAACAGCGAGCAAGCGGGAAGGACGAATGCTTGTACGGGCTCTTTCTGCACGGCCGGCACTTGGGAGAGGGAGCTGCAGACTTTCTCTCCTGAATGAACAATCCTGTTTGTGACTTTACCGCGCCTTTTTTATTAATTAAAGTAGTATGTGTGTATCTTTCTTACAGTGCAGACGCTTTTCTGCTTGCTCTTGCCTCTGCTTACTTTTTATGCTGATTTTCCTATTCTTATTCTCTGAAAACTTCGAGCAGCGGCTCCTGGACATTAACTTATCACTGGGACAGTTCATCTTCTTAAATAGACGGAGGGTTTCAGCCATATTTCAACATTTTTACGACGACGTCAGTCTTACAATAGCGTGGCCTAGCAACAGCTAAAGCCTGGTAGGCTACTGCTATTTAGCTTAAGCTAGTTGGTAGCAAAATGCCTCCGTTCTCTACAGATGACTTCCAGAAACTTATACAGAAGATGGCTGTGTTGGAAATGAAAATGCAACGGTTGGAAGTTAACGTGGAAGTGAATGGACTATGTCGTGGGAATGACACGACTTTACCAGTGTTGCAAAGTAATGGAGAAGGGTATGCTAACTCACAGCTAGTTAGCAGCTACAAGGATTCCAAGGAACAGGAGGGCTGTGTACCAGGTAATAAATCTACAAGTGGTAGTCCTCCCTGGAACTCTCTGGGTGCAAAGCCTAAGAGTAAATCACTTCCATGGGATTTGGGAGGACGGATAACAGGCAGAGCCCAGAGCTCCGAAATCTGTGATGCGACCGGCTGGCCTGCATTGTTATCACCCAGGAAGAGCGCCTCTTCAACCCCTATTCATACTAGGAAACAGCAGTGGACAGCTGCTAAAGGGAGAATTACAAACAATCCTCCTAAACCACCAAGTGTGCCAATCCAGAACAGATACGCTCCGCTGACAGAGAACCGGAGATCTGATGACCTGGATAACCTGTCCTCTTCACGCAGCAGGGTAAGGACCAATAGCTACTCTAAAAGTAAAAGGCTAGAGGGAAAGCTAACGACTGGGCCTGAAACTCTGATTGTGGGTGACTCTGCTGTAAGAGATGTAAAAGGTCTGTGTAATAAGAACAACACCAAAGTACTCTGTTTTCCCAAGGATGTGGTCTCTGACTTGGCTGAGAAGATCCTGCATATTGGGGCTGAACATCCGATTGTGAAGAATGTGGTACTGCACATTGGAACAAATGATGTTGTGAAACAACAGTCAGAAGTGCTGAAAGAAGACTTTAAATGTTTGTTGGAAACTGCCAGCTCTCTAAATGCAGAGGTGTTCATCAGTGGCCCTCTACCGCCAGTCAGAAGAGGAGTGGAGAGATTCAGCAGATTGTTTGCACTAAACACCTGGCTTTCAACGGCCTGTACTGACCATTCTGTTCATTTTATTGACAATTTTAACTTTTTCTGGGATCGCAGACATCTTTTCAAGGCAAATGGAGTTTGCCTGAACAAGTCAGGAGTGAAATTGTTTATCTCTAACATATTCAACTGCCTGCGTCATCAATCTGTTCCCTCTGCCAAGGACAAGCGGCAAGAGGAATCAAAACACGAGAAAGACACAACACATCACGCAGAAAACCCTGAAGAATTATCACTGCACCCGCCTGAGGAATGTTCTGATTATGGGAGACATATGAGACACATGGAGGAGTCTCCACTGCCCCCCCCCCCCTGTCAACGCCTTTGAGGATACTCCGTTCACCCTTTCACCCTCGCCCACCCTCCTGGAGATCGATGAACACACAAAGGAGATACAGAGGGTTGGCACCGATTCCTTCCTGGAGTTCAAAGACCAAACGAAGGCGATACGCAGGGCTGGCACCATGTCCTTTACCCCCGCTCCTCAACGACGCCCACCAAAATCACCGCGGAGACGCGCACCATCTCCCCCGTCCTCATCACCGCGCCTACGTCAACCACCTCCCCCCCCTGGCAGCATGTCCTCTACCCCCGCACCATCTAGCCCGTCTCCATCACCGTGCCTACGTCGACCACCTCCCCTCCCTTCGAGGGGGCTTCTGCAGTCTCCGAAGCCTGATAAGGATGTGTGTGTACAAAACACAACAAACTCTTACTGATATGTGATGGGTCCAGGCTCAAGGGCGTATGGCACTCTCAACTCTTTCCAGGACATGTCGGGGCCCTGCCTGCCAGTAGCTTTGCCGATATCTGTGTTGATAGGTAATAGATTAAGAGCGGTGAATCATAGAAACAGGAAGCGCTCAAACGTTTGTGTGAGTGTATCTAATTTAGCAGTGATTCCATGTCAGCCACAGCTTGTTACAAAAAACATGACTGATAGTGTGTTTAACAAACTTAAACTAGCTTTATTAAATGTCAGGTCTTTGGCAGGAAAAACATTTTTAATCAATGATTTAATCACTGAGCACAATCTCGATTTTATGTTTTTAACAGAAACTTGGATTGAACAAAATAACAGTGCAGCTGTTCTTATCGAATCAACCCCTCCCAACTTTAGTTTTATGAGTCAGGAAAGAATGCATAAGAAAGGGGGTGGAGTTGCTATTCTGTTCAATGATTCCCTTCAATGCAGGAAGACATCGTATGGAAACTTTGATTCTTTTGAATATGTGGCCCTTCGGCTGAAATGCTCCTCTCGAGCTCTGTTCCTAAATATCTATAGACCACCCAAATACTGTGCAAGCTTTTTTGATGACTTTACTGAACTGCTGTCTATAGTGTGTATTGACTTTGACCGTCTAGTCATTGTTGGTGATTTTAACATCCATGTTGACAACCCCCAGGACAGAGGGGCTAAAGAACTGTTTTGTGTTCTTGATAGCTATGGACTGACTCAGCATGTGACGGAGCCCACGCACAATAAGGGGCACACTCTGGACTTAATTATCTCAAAGGGTCTGAATATCTCTAAGGTTGTGGTGACTGATGTTGCACTCTCTGACCATTCCTGTGTTTTCTTTGAGAGCTCTATTTCTGTTCACAAAAATGTTCAAAAAGGGGTAACCACAAAGCGATATTTAACTGAAAATACTAGGGAAATGTTTACTCAGAATTTCTCTTCCACACTTGCCCCTGCCAACATCTCAGTAAATGAGCTAGTAGATCATTTTAATTCAAAAATTAAAAATGTTATAGATGCCATTGCTCCAACTAAGGTAAAGGAAGTGTCTGGCAAGAAAATATCTCCATGGAGAAAGGCCATGACCGTGAAAACAGAAAAAAGAGAATGTCGAAAAGCTGAACGCAGGTGGCGAAAAACAAATCTCCAGGTTCACTTTGAAATCTATAAAGAGAGACTTGGCCTTTATAATTTGGAATTGAAAAACGCACGACAATCGTTCTTCTCTGACATCATTACCAAAAACAAAAACAACGCACGTGCCTTGTTTGCTACCGTCGACAGACTAACTAACCCCCCAGTGTCAGTAGCCTCTGAATTTCTATCCACCAGGGCGTGCAATGATTTTGCCTCCTTTTTCACTGACAAAATTCAGAAAATCAGACAAGCAGTCAGTGCCTCTGCATCAGGAACAGCAAATGTGTTGTCCCTATCTCCACTTAACATCAATTCAGACATCATGACACAATTCCATCAGATTAATGATAAAAACCTAGAGGACATTATTCAACTTCTGAAATCCTCCTCTTGCTGCCTTGATATTATTCCAACAGGATTTTTCAAAGATGTTTTGCCTTGCATGGCCTCAGATCTACTTCATATAGTAAACAAATCTCTTCACTCAGGTATTTTTCCACAGGCCCTGAAAACTGCAGTCATTAAACCGCTCTTAAAAAAGAATAATCTAGATGCTTCAGTAATGAACAATTACAGGCCCATATCAAACCTCCCATTTCTAGGTAAAATCATTGAAAAAGTTGTTTTTCAACAGTTGAGTAATTTCTTGCATTTAAATAACTGTTTTGATGTGTTCCAGTCAGGCTTTCGTCCAAACCACAGCACTGAGACTGCTCTTGTAAAGGTCTTTAATGACATCCACTTAAACACAGACAGTGGCAGAACTTCAGTGTTAGTATTATTAGATCTCAGTGCTGCGTTTGACACTGTTGACCACAGCATATTACTAGACCGACTGGAGAACTGGGTGGGACTTTCGGAAACAGTTCTGAATTGGTTTGAATCCTACTTAAAGGACAGAAACAACTTTGTTTCTATAGGTAAATACACATCTGAGTTGACAAATATGACATGTGGGGTTCCTCCAGGCTCCATCTTGGGGCCTCTTCTCTTTAACATCTACATGCTACCACTGGCTCAGATAATGAAGAACAACAAAATAAGTTACCATAGCTATGCAGATGACACACAAATTTACGTAACAATTTCACCAGGAGACTATGCTCCAATTCAAACACTGAGTAAGTGCATTGAACAAATCAATGACTGGATGTGTCAGAACTTTCTCCAATTAAACAAAGATAAAACTGAGGTAATGGTTTTTGGAGCCAAGGCAGAACGTATAAAAGTTAGCGCTGAGCTTCAGTGTGCAATGTTCAAAACAACAGATAAAGCCAGAAATCTAGGTGTAGTCATGGACTCTGACCTGAATTTCAACAGTCACATTAAAACTGTTACTAAATCAGCCTACTATCACCTAAAGAATATATCTAGGATTAAAAGACTAATGTCACAGCAGGATTTGGAAAAACTTGTCCATGCTTTTATCTTCAGTAGACTCGACTACTGCAATGGTGTCTTCACATGTCTCACTAAAAAATCTATTAGGAAGCTGCAGCTAATTCAGAACGCTGCTGCTCGAGTCCTCACTAACACTAAGAAAGTGGATCACATCACTCCAGTTCTGAAGTCTTTACACTGGCTTCCTGTGTGTCAAAGAATAGATTTCAAAATACTGCTGCTGGTTTATAAAGCACTGAATGGTTTAGGCCCAAAATACATTTCTGACCTCCTGCTAAATTATGAACCATCCAGATCTCTCAGGTCTTCAGGGACTGGTCAGCTTTCTGTCCCCAGAGTCAGAACTAAACATGGTAAAGCAGCGTTCAGTTATTATGCTCCAAATATCTGGAACAAACTCCCAGAAACCTGCAGGTCCGCTACAACTCTGACTACTTTTAAATCCAGGCTGAAGACTTTTCTTTTTGTCGCTGCTTTTAATTGAACTATTCATATCTTAGACTGCACTGTAACTTTTATCCATGTACTTTTTTCTTTTAATGTTTAATTGACAGCACTGTAACTTTTATCCATGTATTTTTTCTTTTAATGTTTATTTTATTAGCTTTTCTTTTTAATGACTGCCATTTTCTTAATCTCTTTCATTTTTTGTAAAGCACTTTGAATTGCCTTGTGTTGAAAAGTGCTATATAATTAAACTTGCCTTGCCTTGCCTACCAATTTTGAACCTCCAGAGACTCCATTTAGTCTCCCTTTTAAGCTTCTCTTTCCTGGACGCTGAGAATAAGAACACAGTTAACACAGCATACGAACACCCTGTGATGGGACAGGGTTTGGTCCGAACATTTATTCTGCCACTAGCCATTTTAAGAATGATGCCTCTTTCCTCCAAGTTCCGCATTGCATGTTTGTGCTTAAGGTGCTTGTTCAAAGCCAGATAGAAGAGTCTGCACACCGGGCATTCGGACGACATCCTTACTGAAACAGACACAGTTAACTGTATTTAAATTATGTTGTGTTTCTCCGTTTATATGCCTTAGCGTAACCGGTAATTGCAACAAAAGTTCAATGCTTCAATGCCTGGTACACGGACCAAAGGAGGACTTGGGTTACCACCTGGCAAAATGGTCCCACCTCCGCACCAACGCGGGGCTGGTGATGGCAACATTGGGTCCGATGCATCAATTCATGGTGGCCCGACCATGAGAGGGTTTGTGGTGCCCCGGAACCAGGCAGTACCCCAGCAGGAAACACGTTTTATGGTCAAAGGAGGAAAGAGTGATAGAACCGGGGTAAAGCAAAGAAAGTGTCCGAAAATAGTGACTTGTAACCCGGGTAGAGAGTATGTCATCTCTCGGTCCTATCCTCCAGACAACATGGTAACGTGGGGACAACAGTACCGCCGGGCGCTCCATCCCGCTCCGGCATTCACCGCAGCGGGGGGAGGAGGCATTGAACCCCTCACACCTGCACCCGGAGGAGGCAGGGGAGTCAGGTACCCGGAGGGCGCACGGTGGACGGCCAGGGCGAGGCAGCCACACCGCGCTGGAGTCAGAGTTCCGAGTGTTGGAGCCGGGTCCCGGTGAAACGCAGGACGGAGCACCCGGCAGGAGCCTCCAGCAGACCCCCCCGCGCGGTTCCCTCGTCCCTCGGAAGAGGCGGAGAGGTGGGTGTTTTTCATCTGCTGGCGGACTGCCGGGGAGAACGCGCTGCTCGGGAGCCAGGCTCAGAATGAGTGGCAGTGGGTGCCCGCGCACCTGCCTTTTACAGCGGGAGCACGAGCTGGTCTCGGGGAGGGAGAGAAGAGAGGAGCGGAGGCTGCCGAAACAGCCAGGGCCCTCCCCTCAAACACACCCCTCAATTTTGACAAGACAAACAGCAAGAAGAGTCCCCTTTCGACTCCCCTTGCATTCCTCCAGAGACCAGTTTGGACTTAAAGTTAAGAACCAGGCTGGGGGGGTCTCCAGGCATCAGAGAACAATAGAAAAGGGGTGAAAATGGTATCCCAAAAATAGTGTCTCTTAATGCAGGTACAGTCCTCTGACAACTGCCCTTACATACCTTAGGGATATACGCGTACCCCGTAGGGACATTAACTACCAGTCGTGGTAAGCCAAATGTACAGAATGGATAAAATGTATCCCAAAATAGTGCCTCATAATGCAGGTAGAGTCCCATGATAACTACCCTTGCATTCCTCCACAGGCTAAATAAGTTAAAGTTTACTTTTGGAAGAACCAGAGAAAGGGGTTAAAATGTACCCGGGAATAGTGCATCATAATGCAGGTAGAGTCCCCTGGTAACTCCCCTTGCATTCCTCCACAGGCTAAATAAGTATAAGTGAACTTTTGGAAGAACCAGAGAAAGGGGTTAAAATGGATAAAAATGTACCCGGGAATAGTGCCTCATAATGCAGGGAGGGAGAGCAGCAGCGGGCTGTGACACAGAGGTACACAACCATGTGTACACTGGGTCATTCAGAATGTGCTATTTATGAATAAATAGACAAAGTTAAAGTTAACTTTTGGAAGAACCAGAGAAAGGGGTTAAAATGGATAAAATGTATCCCAAAATAGTGCCTCATAATGCAGGGAGACTCCCCTGAGAACTCCCCTTGCATTCCTCCACAGGCTAAATAAGTATAAGTGAACTTTTGGAAGAACCAGAGAAAGGGGTTAAAATGGATAAAATGTATCCCAAAATAGTGCCTCATAATAAAATTTGACATGGGCAAACAGGCTATTTCACAGGACACAGGCTATGTCAGACTTCCATGACATACACCGGGAAAACCACCTCTATGTGGCCGCTCACAGAGCCCCAAAACACGGACTACAGACCTCCAGCATATCTCCCTGAAATGCGTACTTCCATAACCTCGCGCACTTTGGGACCCCGGGCCCCCGAACTTAAGCACTCCCCCACGGACTAAACCCAGATGATTACACCCTCAAGAAACTCGTGACCCTGGTAACCTATAAGGGGGTGTATTTTGCGGTGCTTTACCGTCCGCACATCGGCATCCATAGTCGGCCTTATTCACAGCAGCACCCACCCTCCTATGGAGGATGTTCTCATGGCCCTGGTAACCTATAAGGGGGTGTATTTTGCGGTGCTTTACAGTCCGCACATCGGCATCCATAGTCGGCCTTATTCACAGCAGCACCCACCCTCCTGTACCGGATGTTCTCATGGCCCTGGTAACCTATAAGGGGGTGTATTTTGCGGTGCTTTACAGTCCGCCCATCGGACTCCATAGTCGGCCTTATTCACAGCAGCACCCACCCTCCTGTGGAGGATGTTCTCATGGCCCTGGTTACCTATCAGGGGGTGTATTTTGCGGTGCTTTACAGTCCGCCCATCGGACTCCATAGTCGGCCTTATTCACAGCAGCACCACCCACCCTCCTGTGGAGGATGTTCTCATGGCCCTGGTTACCTATCAGGGGGTGTATTTTGCGGTGCTTTACAGTCCGCCCATCGGACTCCATAGTCGGCTTTATTCACAGCAGCACCACCTGCCCTGCTGGAGGTTCACACTTTAACTTGTTTTACCCTCCTCTGCCTTACACATCCTCCCACATTTGAGCACTCCTCACGCGGACTAAACCCCTTCATGCACACCACCAGAACCTCGTGCCCCTGGGGATCTTAAAGGGGAAACACCCATATTGGGTTATAAAAAAGAGGACAAATTAAGTAATTTTAACAAACTTTATTTACAGAAATATATACATTGACACTTTATAACATTATAACATTATTAACTCATCCAGCACAAGCGGACTGAGTACAACAAAACATTGCATATTTACAAGTTGGTCACTGGCAACATTGTCCGTATCGGGTGAAGTTGGTGCAGAGGCTGGCACCCTCTCTTCACCCGTGTCTGAGGGACTGTGTTCGGCCATTGACTGTTCCCTCTTCGCCGCTCTCCAAGCGTTGAAGTCTTTGTATAATTCTTCATCTGACGTCTCGGTATTGGTGGAGTCTTGGTAGGGAGTAGGGCTATGCTCCTCTCCAGAGCTGTCACGGTCACTGTGGATGTCAATGTCCCCCAAATTGTCTTCACTCTCCCCCTGATGCTGCTGCGGCCGCTGCTTGCAGTGACTCTGTGAAGAGCATTCGTATGTCCGCAGCCTCTTTCAAAGAAGGATTATTGGCATAACATTTGTCTGCAGTTGCAGTGTTGTGACACATGAAATCACTCACTCTTTGGCGGTTGCTTATGTCCTGAAACCTCTTCGCATTATCGGCGTGGACTGTGCGGAGGTCGGTGAAGTTAATGGGACCTTTTAGTCCAACATCAGCCCATGCTAACCTCAGGAAGGTGGCAAGGTTCCTCGATGGGTTCTTCCCCGCTATGCAGAGGAAGTAGCGGTTGTTGGTGCCGGTCAGCGTCCCCTTGATTTCCAGCCACCTCTTCATCCATCCAAATTCTTCTATGGTGAGGTACATCTGCGCTTCCCCGAACGCGTTGGCCGTCTTGTGGTTGCTTACCTGTTATGACAGAGTTAGAGAGCGTCAATACAAGTATCAATCATCCACAACATGTGTATCACTGCCAGAATAAACACATGTTTTAATAGCTCACTCACGTGGATGAGGTGGCCAAAGGCAGTGCCAGTTATCTCCGCCTTTAGGACCTCCGTGTTGGTCATGTTGGAGTAGACCCCCGGACGGTGCCCATAAATGCAGCTCCAATTGAGGGTCATGTACCCATAGAGCAGGGTCCGGGTTGCGTGAGTCGGATTGCTGGTCATCACGTCCAGGAGCTGAGGGATGCGAGTTTTGGCCGCAGTCAAACATGCCATGATGTCTTTATGGCTTGGCAGACCTTCCATCTTGTCCCACTTCACCTGCATCTGGTGGATAAACACCTTCTTTCTCATGGACTTCAGGATGGCAGCAACTTCCCGTGTGATTAAAATCATGTCATTCTGGTTGAGCCTGCTCCCCTTGCATGGTGTTTCATTCATGTACTTGAGAAAGTGTGATATATTTTTGATATAGAAGTCAGATGTCGTGACCTGTAGGCTTGACTTTATCAGGCTACGGGACCACCCACGTATCCTCTTCAGATCCCTCAAAAAGAGCCAGTCAGACAGGCGATTGAAACCGTGTGCCATGAAGCTTAGGAATGATTTGACTCTGCTTATTTTGGAGACTGCGTTTTCTTGGAGCCTCACTGTTGGATCGATGCCCTCATAATGGTCCCGGTAGCCTTGCAGATACTTCTCCATGATGCGTGGGAATGTAATGTCCCGCATTCGATTCCCCCGGCCCCTGCTGCTGAACCAGGGGGAATGTATGGGAGGGGAGGATGACGAGGCCTCGGTATCTATGGATGCAGGTTCTGAGGAGCTGGATACAGGTGTGTGAGAGGCAATGGGGGACTTCCTGCAGGAGGGACCTTTGGACTTGGACAGCCTCTTTGGTGTTGACTCTGTTCGGGATCGTTTCCTTAGAAACACCCGCTCTTGGTCCTCGGCCCTCTGGTTCATCCTCTTTCGGTTACGTTTAATCCTCTGCTGCAGCATGCAGCGCAGGGATTTCACCTCAGCAGCATATATGTCCCTCTGAGCCTTCATTCTGTTTGCATCCATCCTCCATTCCTTACAGTCCGGGTTGTCACATTTAATCACTGGGGACAAGGGTGGAGGTTGTGACAGGACATCATCACCCACAGTGTCCACATCCCAAGAGGTAATCATTGCTACTGTGGGGTTTGTCAAACTGAGTTCATGAAGCTTCTTCGTGGCCACTTTCATTTTTAGTTTAGTTAAAACCACATGTAATTCCTGCCGGGACAGCTCAACATGGTTTCTGTACAAGTGGCGGTCCAGCCTTGTCCCGATGTACTCGCATCCTGCAATAATGCAGGGATGGAGCCTAATGTTTATCCGTCCTTTCGCCAACAACAGCAGAATTCTTCTTTCAACTAAATTACGCACACTATGGTTCCTCAGCAGGTGCTTGCTCAGGGCACGGTAGGGACTATTACAGATAGGACAACCGATCGCCATCATTTTTGTATGCCTGAGCATTTCGGTACCGGGAAGTGTCACCAGTATAATGTATAGAACCGGGGGGGACAAAGAAGGATAGGTGAAAATAAGAAAGTTGCACTCAGCGAACTAGAAAGACCCCATGTCAAATCTCTCCGGTTTATTTTCAATAAATAACCCATTTGCATCATCGTGCGAAAGGTGTCCCATTTAGGCACTCGTTAGGCGGGCAGAGATCCCTGTCATCTATCGGTCCTATCATCCAGGCAAGGCGGGAGCCAAAACTGGGTGAAATAGTGCCTCCTAAGGCGAGTCGAGTCCCCTGGCAACTCCCCTTACTTTCTTCCGGAGACCAGTTCAAAACGTTAAGTTTGGTAAGAACCATGATTGGGGGTCATCCAGGCAACAATTGTATCCGATCCAAAGTCCTCATGCAGCGGATGCATTCTTCCATGATCCAGAGACGGATGCAACCAGAGAACCAGAGAAAGGGGTGACAATGGATCAAATGTATCCGGGAATAGTGCCTCCTAAGGCGGGTCGAGTCCCCTGACAACTCACCCTACATTCCTCCAGAGTCAGAAAAAGTTAAAGTTAACTTTTGGAAGAACCAGAGAAAGGGGTGAAAATGGTGAAAATGTGTCCGGAAATAGTGCCTCATAATGCAGGTAGAGTCCCCTGGCAACTCCCCTTGCATTCCTCCAGAGTCAGAAAAAGTTAAAGTTAACTTTTGGAAGAACCAGAGAAAGGGGTTAAAATGGATAAAATGTATCCGGGAATAGTGCCTCCTAAGGCGGGTCGAGTCCCCTGACAACTCACCCTACATTCCTCCAGAGTCAGAAAAAGTTAAAGTTAACTTTTGGAAGAACCAGAGAAAGGGGTGAAAATGTGTCCGGAAATAGTGCCTCATAATGCAGGTAGAGTCCCCTGGCAACTCCCCTTGCATTCCTCCAGAGGCAAAATAAGTTAAAGTTAACTTTTGGAAGAACCAGAGAAAGGGGTTAAAATGGATAAAATGTGTCCGAAAATAGTGTCTCGTTATTCCGTGGAAACTCCCCTTGCATTCCTCCAGAGGCCAGTTCAAAAACTTAAAGTTTTGTAAGAACCGTGATTGGGGGTCCTCCGGGCAACAATTGTATCCGATCCAAAGTGCTCACTCATCGGACGCATTCCTCCATGATTTCCCCATCATGAGAAATAGGCCGTTTTTTTCTAAGTGCTCTCAAAAACCGGGTTTCCGATTTCGTGCAGAAGGTAGCTTGGAAAAGATGAATGAAAATTGTTAACGGAGGAGGGGAGGTCTGAATTCCCCTCTACGTTGAAAAGTGCAACGGGTCAGTGGAAATGTCTCCGGGGCTTCCGCCCGAAGCGCCGAAGGGTTGACCCCCTCACCCGTTGGCACTTAGCCGTTTTTCGAGAATTTTTAAAAACGTAGTTTTTGATGAATTTAAGATATAATTGACCGTTTTATTTACTTTTTTTGCTTTCCACGGGTGGGGGTGCACGGCAGGCCGCATATGAGCTCCCAAATTCGGCCCGGAACCTCCGGGAATTGGGTCCATTTCATCCACATGTGACTCCCCCATCAAATGTACATGAAATGGACACGAGGAAATGTACATGAAATGGACACGAGGAAATATACATGAAATGGACACCAGGAGAGAAGAACCAGGGGTCAACATGGATACAGTTTACCCCGAAATAGTGTCTTTTAAGGCGGGTACCAGTCATGGGAAGATGTCCAGACCCTGACTGGACTTAAGCCGATTTTCATTGGAACTCCACATTGCATTCTTCCAGGGACACCAACATACATCCAGGGTATAAGGAACAAGAACCAGGGGGCAACATGGATACAGTTTACCCCGAAATAGTGTCTCTTAAGGCGGGTACCAGTCATGGCAACATGTCCAGACCCTGACTGGACTTAAGCCGATTTTCATTGGAACTCCACATTGCATTGTTCCAGGGACACCAACATACATCCAGGGTATAAGGATGAAGAACCAGGGGTCAACATGGATACAGTTTACCCCGAAATAGTGTCTCTTAAGGCGGGTACCAGTCATGGCAACATGTCCAGACCCTGACTGGACTTAAGCCGATTTGCATTGGAACTCCACATTGCATTCTTCCAGGGACACCAACATACATCCAGGGTATAAGGAACAAGAACCAGGGGGCAACATGGATACAGTTTACCACGAAATAGTGTCTCTTAAGGCGGGTACCAGTCATGGCAACATGTCCAGACCCTGACTGGACTTAAGCCGATTTGCATTGGAACTCCACATTGCATTCTTCCAGGCCCATCTACATGCATCCAGGGTACAAGGAACAAGAACCAGGGGGCAACATGGATACAGTTTACCCCGAAATAGTGTCTCTTTAGCCGGGTAACAGTCATGGCAACATGTCCAGACCCTGACTGGACTTAAGCCGATTTGCATTGGAACTCCACATTGCATTCTTCCAGGGACACCAACATACATCCAGGGTATAAGGAACAAGAACCAGGGGGCAACATGGATACAGTTTACCCCGAAATAGTGTCTCTTAAGGCAGGTACCAGTCATGGCAACATGTCCAGACCCTGACTGGACTTAAGCCGATTTGCATTGGAACTCCACATTGCATTCTTCCAGGCCCATCTACATGCATCCAGGGTACAAGGAACAATAATCAGGGGGCAACATGGATACAGTTTACCCGGAAATAGTGTCTCTTAAGGCGGGTACCAGTCATGGCAACATGTCCAGACCCTGACTGGACCTAAGCCGATTTGCATTGGAACTCCACATTGCATTCTTCCAGGCCCATCTACATGCATCCAGGGTACAAGGAACAAGAACCAGGGGGCAACATGGATACAGTTTACCCCGAAATAGTGTCTCTTAAGGCGGGTACCAGTCATGGCAACATGTCCAGACCCTGACTGGACTTAAGCCGATTTTCATTGGAACTCCACATTGCATTCTTCCAGGGACACCAACATACATCCAGGGTATAAGGAACAAGAACCAGGGGGCAACA
This sequence comes from Gymnodraco acuticeps, assembly GCF_902827175.1. Taxonomy (NCBI): domain Eukaryota; kingdom Metazoa; phylum Chordata; class Actinopteri; order Perciformes; family Bathydraconidae; genus Gymnodraco; species Gymnodraco acuticeps. The sequence continues at coordinate 69,025 of NW_022991811.1, forward strand.
TGGATACAGTTTACCCCGAAATAGTGTTTCTTAAGGCGGGTACCAGTCATGGCAACATGTCCAGACCCTGACTGGACTTAAGCCGATTTGCATTGGAACTCCACATTGCATTCTTCCAGGCCCATCTACATGCATCCAGGGTACAAGGAACAAGAACCAGGGGGCAACATGGATACAGTTTACCCCGAAATAGTGTCTCTTAAGGCGGGTACCAGTCATGGCAACATGTCCAGACCCTGACTGGACTTAAGCCGATTTGCATTGGAACTCCACATTGCATTCTTCCAGGCCCATCTACATGCATCCAGGGTACAAGGAACAAGAACCAGGGGGCAACATGGATACAGTTTACCCCAAAATAGTGTCTCTTAAGGCGGGTACCAGTCATGGCAACATGTCCAGACCCTGACTGGACTTAAGCCGATTTGCATTGGAACTCCACATTGCATTCTTCCAGGCCCATCTACATGCATCCAGGGTACAAGGAACAAGAACCAGGGGGCAACATGGATACAGTTTACCCCGAAATAGTGTCTCTTTAGCCGGGTAACAGTCATGGCAACATGTCCAGACCCTGACTGGACTTAAGCCGATTTGCATTGGAACTCCACATTGCATTCTTCCAGGCCCATCTACATGCATCCAGGGTACAAGGAACAAGAACCAGGGGGCAACATGGATACAGTTTACCCCGAAATAGTGTCTCTTTAGCCGGGTAACAGTCATGGCAACATGGGGTGATGTATATGGGCACTTGAGCACCAGCAAGACCCCCACCTCCATAATCTTGTGCACCAGGTGAACCTGTGTACCCACACTTAAGCACTCCCCCACGGACTAAACCAAGAGGGAACACCGGTCAGAAGTTCGTGCCCCTGGTAACACTGAATAACAACAAAATAGAACCCCCAAGGGTTGCATGTGTGTAGGCATAGTTGGTAACATTTGTCGTGCCATCGGCGGGGAATTTACATTGGTAGTTGACATCACATTTCCATTGTGCGGACTTCCGTAAATTTGAAGGACAAGTCACATGTTAACTCTGTCTATAAGACAGACATGTTCCTTACATACCTTAGGGATATACGCGTCCCCCGTAGCGACATTAACTACCAGTCGCGGTAAGCCAAATGTACAGAATGGACAAAATGGATAAAATGTATCCCAAAATAGTGCCTCATAATGCAGGTAGAGTCCCATGATAACTACCCTTGCATTCCTCCACAGGCTAAATAAGTTAAAGTTAACTTTTGGAAGAACCAGAGAAAGGGGTTAAAATGGATAAAATGTACCCGGGAATAGTGCATCATAATGCAGGTAGAGTCCCCTGGTAACTCCCCTTGCATTCCTCCACAGGCTAAATAAGTATAAGTGAACTTTTGGAAGAACCAGAGAAAGGGGTTAAAATGGATAAAAATGTACCCGGGAATAGTGCCTCATAATGCAGGGAGGGAGAGCAGCAGCGGGCTGTGACACAGAGGTACACAACCATGTGTACACTGGGTCATTCAGAATGTGCTATTTATGAATAAATAGACAAAGTTAAAGTTAACTTTTGGAAGAACCAGAGAAAGGGGTTAAAATGGATAAAATGTATCCCAAAATAGTGCCTCATAAAGCAGGGAGACTCCCCTTGCATTCCTCCACAGGCTAAATAAGTATAAGGGAACTTTTGGAAGAACCAGAGAAAGGGGTTAAAATGGATAAAATGTCCCTCCCTCTCTCCCTCTACCTTTGCCTCGTCGGTGCTCTCAGCCCTCCCTTCCTCTGATTCGTTCCAACTACTGCCTCCAAACTCTGCTGCAGAAACTCTCCTCTCTACTCTCTCATCCACTCTGGACTCGCTCTGTCCTCTGACATCTCGGCAGGCTCGTCAGTCCCCTCCGGCTCCCTGGCTAAATGATGCACTGCGTGCTAATAGAACCGTCCTTAGGGCAGCAGAGCGGAAATGGTGGAAATCCAAACACCGTGACGACCTCCTAACCTATCAAGCTCTCCTCTCCTCTTTCTCTGCTTCGATCTCTCAGGCAAAAAGCACTTTCTTTCAAGATAAGATCCAATCTTCCTATTCCAATCCTAAAAAACTATTTTCCATCTTCTCCACCCTCTTGGACCCTCCAAAAGCTCCTCCCCCCTCCTCACTTCTGTCAAGCGACTTTGTTACCGACTTTGAAAAAAAGGTTAATGATATTCGCTCTTCTTTTTCTGACTCACCTTTACTCACCGCTGGGTCACCAGACCTTCCTTCCACCAACACACTAACCTCCTTTTCCCCTCTCTCTCCAAGTGAGGTTCTTACCCTCATTACCTCTGCCCGCCCTACCACCTGTCCTCTGGACCCTATCCCTTCAAACCTCCTTCAGACTATCGCTCCTGATATTCTACCGTTTCTCACCCATTTCATCAACACTTCTCTAACTTCTGGTCACTTTCCAAACAGTCTCAAGGAGGCAAGAGTAAACCCTCTCCTAAAGAAACCCACTCTCAACCCGTCTGATGTTATAAACTACAGGCCTGTCTCTCTCCTCCCGTTCCTGTCTAAATCACTTGAACGCGCTGTCTTTAAACAACTCTCCTGTTATCTCCATGAGAACAACCTTCTGGATCCGCACCAGTCTGGTTTCAAGGCAGGTCACTCCACAGAAACTGCTCTCATTGCTGTCACGGAGGAACTGCACACTGCCAAAACTGCATCCCTCTCCTCTGTCATCATCCTGTTGGACCTGTCTGCTGCATTCGACACGGTGAATCATCAGATCCTCCTTCGCACTCTCCAAAAACTTGGAGTTTCAGGCTCTGCACTTTCCCTCCTCACCTCATACCTGAAAGACCGTACCTACAGGGTGACTTGGAGAGGGTCTGAGTCCGACCCTTGTCAATTAACTACGGGGGTCCCTCAGGGCTCTGTTCTTGGTCCCCTCCTCTTCTCCTTGTACACAAACTCGCTCGGATCAGTCATTAGCCCGCATGGTTTTTCTTACCACTGCTACGCTGACGACACCCAATTAATTCTGTCCTTTCCCCGCTCAGAGACCCAGGTCGTCGCACGCATCTCTGCTTGTCTAGCTGACATCTCTCAGTGGATGTCTGCTCACCACCTCAAGCTCAACCTTGACAAGACTGAGCTGCTCTTCCTCCCGGGAAAAGATTGTCCAACTCTTGACCTGACAATCAACATCGGCACCTCAGTTGTTTCCCCGACTCAGACTGCAAGGAATCTGGGTGTGACCCTAGATAACAACCTGTCCTTCACTGCAAACATCACTGCTACAACCCGCTGCTGCAGATACACGCTTTACAACATCAGGAAGATACGTCCCCAGCTGACTCAGAAAACGACTCAGATTCTGGTCCAGGCTCTCGTCATCTCACGCCTAGACTACTGCAACTCCCTCCTGGCTGGTCTACCTGCATGTGCCATCCGACCTCTGCAGCTCATCCAGAATGCAGCGGCTCGTCTGGTTTTCAACCTTCCTAAATTCTCCCACACCACTCCGCTCCTCCGCTCCCTTCACTGGCTTCCGGTAACTGCTAGAATCCACTTCAAGACACTGGTACTTGCTTACCGTGCTGCGAATGGATCTGGCCCTTCCTACATCCAGGACATGGTTAAACCGTACACCCCAGCGCGTGCACTACGCTCTGCATCAGCCAAACGACTCGTTGCGCCCTCGCTGCGAGGGGGACCCAAGTTCCCATCGGCGAAAACACGTGGGTTTGCTATCCTGGCTCCAAGATGGTGGAATGAGCTCCCCATTGACATCAGGACGGCAGATAGCTTGCACATCTTCCGGCGCAAACTGAAAACTCATCTCTTTCGACTCCACTTCGAGCGTTAGAACGATTAACGAAGCACTTTTATACTAATAAAGGACTGGATTACCTAAAGCCAGTTGAGTAGCACTTGAAATGTTTGGCTCTATGAAACCTGATATACTTATATGATTCTGTTTTCTTCAAGGTTGTGTCTTCCTGGTCGAATGTACTTATTGTAAGTCGCTTTGGACAAAAGCGTCAGCTAAATGTAATGTAATGTAATGTAATGTAATGTAATGTATCCCAAAATAGTGCCTCATAAGATTTGACATGGGCAAACAGGCTATTTCACAGGACACAGGCTATGTCAGACTTCCATGACATACACCGGGAAAACCACCTCTATGTGGCCGCTCACAGAGCCCCAAAACACGGACTACAGACCTCCAGCATATCTCCCTGACATGCGTACTTCCATAACCTCGCGCACCTTGGGACCCCGGGCCCCCGAACTTAAGCACTCCCCCACGGACTAAACCCAGATGGTTACACCCTCAAGAAACTCGTGCCCCTGGTAACCTATAAGGGGGTGTATTTTGCGGTGCTTTACCGTCCGCACATCGGCATCCATAGTCGGCCTTATTCACAGCAGCACCCACCCTCCTGTACCGGATGTTCTCATGGCCCTGGTAACCTATAAGGGGGTGTATTTTGCGGTGCTTTACAGTCCGCCCATCGGACTCCATAGTCGGCCTTATTCACAGCAGCACCCACCCTCCTGTACCGGATGTTCTCATGGCCCTGGTAACCTATAAGGGGGTGTATTTTGCGGTGCTTTACAGTCCGCCCATCGGACTCCATAGTCGGCCTTATTCACAGCAGCACCCACCCTCCTGTGGAGGATGTTCTCATGGCCCTGGTTACCTATCAGGAGGTGTATTTTGCGGTGCTTTACAGTCCGCCCATCGGACTCCATAGTCGGCCTTATTCACAGCAGCACCACCCACCCTCCTGTGGAGGATGTTCTCATGGCCCTGGTTACCTATCAGGGGGTGTATTTTGCGGTGCTTTACAGTCCGCCCATCGGACTCCATAGTCGGCTTTATTCACAGCAGCACCACCTGCCCTGCTGGAGGTTCACACTTTAACTTGTTTTACCCTCCTCTGCCTTACACATCCTCCCACATTTGAGCACTCCTCACGCGGACTAAACCCCTTCATGCACACCACCAGAACCTCGTGCCCCTGGGGATCTTAAAGGGGAAACACCCATATTGGGTTATAAAAAAGAGGACAAATTAAGTAATTTTAACAAACTTTATTTACAGAAATATATACATTGACACTTTATAACATTATAACATTATTAACTCATCCAGCACAAGCGGACTGAGTACAACAAAACATTGCATATTTACAAGTTGGTCACTGGCAACATTGTCCGTATCGGGTGAAGTTGGTGCAGAGGCTGGCACCCTCTCTTCACCCATGTCTGAGGGACTGTGTTCGGCCATTGACTGTTCCCTCTTCGCCGCTCTCCAAGCGTTGAAGTCTTTGTATAATTCTTCATCTGACGTCTTGGTATCGGTGGAGTCTTGGTAGGGAGTAGGGCTATGCTCCTCTCCAGAGCTGTCACGGTCACTGTGGATGTCAATGTCCCCCAAATTGTCTTCACTCACCCCTGATGCTGCTGCGGCCGCTGCTTGCAGTGACTCTGTGAAGAGCATTCGTATGTCCGCAGCCTCTTTCAAAGAAGGATTATTGGCATAACATTTGTCTGCAGTTGCAGTGTTGTGACACATGAAATCACTCACTCTTTGGCGGTTGCTTATGTCCTGAAACCTCTTCGCATTATCGGCGTGGACTGTGCGGAGGTCGGTGAAGTTAATGGGACCTTTTAGTCCAACATCAGCCCATGCTAACCTCAGGAAGGTGGCAAGGTTCCTCGATGGGTTCTTCCCCGCTATGCAGAGGAAGTAGCGGTTGTTGGTGCCGGTCAGCGTCCCCTTGATTTCCAGCCACCTCTTCATCCATCCAAATTCTTCTATGGTGAGGTACATCTGCGCTTCCCCGAACGCGTTGGCCGTCTTGTGGTTGCTTACCTGTTATGACAGAGTTAGAGAGCGTCAATACAAGTATCAATCATCCACAACATGTGTATCACTGCCAGAATAAACACATGTTTTAATAGCTCACTCACGTGGATGAGGTGGCCAAAGGCAGTGCCAGTTATCTCCGCCTTTAGGACCTCCGTGTTGGTCATGTTGGAGTAGACCCCCGGACGGTGCCCATAAATGCAGCTCCAATTGAGGGTCATGTACCCATAGAGCAGGGTCCGGGTTGCGTGAGTCGGATTGCTGGTCATCACGTCCAGGAGCTGAGGGATGCGAGTTTTGGCCGCAGTCAAACATGCCATGATGTCTTTATGGCTTGGCAGACCTTCCATCTTGTCCCACTTCACCTGCATCTGGTGGATAAACACCTTCTTTCTCATGGACTTCAGGATGGCAGCAACTTCCCGTGTGATTAAAATCATGTCATTCTGGTTGAGCCTGCTCCCCTTGCATGGTGTTTCATTCATGTACTTGAGAAAGTGTGATATATTTTTGATATAGAAGTCAGATGTCGTGACCTGTAGGCTTGACTTTATCAGGCTACGGGACCACCCACGTATCCTCTTCAGATCCCTCAAAAAGAGCCAGTCAGACAGGCGATTGAAACCGTGTGCCATGAAGCTTAGGAATGATTTGACTCTGCTTATTTTGGAGACTGCGTTTTCTTGGAGCCTCACTGTTGGATCGATGCCCTCATAATGGTCCCGGTAGCCTTGCAGATACTTCTCCATGATGCGTGGGAATGTAATGTCCCGCATTCGATTCCCCCGGCCCCTGCCGCTGAACCAGGGGGAATGTATGGGAGGGGAGGATGACGAGGCCTCGGTATCTATGGATGCAGGTTCTGAGGAGCTGGATACAGGTGTGTGAGAGGCAATGGGGGACTTCCTGCAGGAGGGACCTTTGGACTTGGACAGCCTCTTTGGTGTTGACTCTGTTCGGGATCGTTTCCTTAGAAACACCCGCTCTTGGTCCTCGGCCCTCTGGTTCATCCTCTTTCGGTTACGTTTAATCCTCTGCTGCAGCATGCAGCGCAGGGATTTCACCTCAGCAGCATATATGTCCCTCTGAGCCTTCATTCTGTTTGCATCCATCCTCCATTCCTTACAGTCCGGGTTGTCACATTTAATCACTGGGGACAAGGGTGGAGGTTGTGACAGGACATCATCACCCACAGTGTCCACATCCCAAGAGGTAATCATTGCTACTGTGGGGTTTGTCAAACTGAGTTCATGAAGCTTCTTCGTGGCCACTTTCATTTTTAGTTTAGTTAAAACCACATGTAATTCCTGCCGGGACAGCTCAACATGGTTTCTGTACAAGTGGCGGTCCAGCCTTGTCCCGATGTACTCGCATCCTGCAATAATGCAGGGATGGAGCCTAATGTTTATCCGTCCTTTCGCCAACAACAGCAGAATTCTTCTTTCAACTAAATTACGCACACTATGGTTCCTCAGCAGGTGCTTGCTCAGGGCACGGTAGGGACTATTACAGATAGGACAACCGATCGCCATCATTTTTGTATGCCTGAGCATTTCGGTACCGGGAAGTGTCACCAGTATAATGTATAGAACCGGGGGGGACAAAGAAGGATAGGTGAAAATAAGAAAGTTGCACTCAGCGAACTAGAAAGACCCCATGTCAAATCTCTCCGGTTTATTTTCAATAAATAACCCATTTGCATCATCGTGCGAAAGGTGTCCCATTTAGGCACTCGTTAGGCGGGCAGAGATCCCTGTCATCTATCGGTCCTATCATCCAGGCAAGGCGGGAGCCAAAACTGGGTGAAATAGTGCCTCCTAAGGCGAGTCGAGTCCCCTGGCAACTCCCCTTACTTTCTTCCGGAGACCAGTTCAAAACGTTAAGTTTGGTAAGAACCATGATTGGGGGTCATCCAGGCAACAATTGTATCCGATCCAAAGTCCTCATGCAGCGGATGCATTCTTCCATGATCCAGAGACGGATGCAACCAGAGAACCAGAGAAAGGGGTGACAATGGATCAAATGTATCCGGGAATAGTGCCTCCTAAGGCGGGTCGAGTCCCCTGACAACTCACCCTACATTCCTCCAGAGTCAGAAAAAGTTAAAGTTAACTTTTGGAAGAACCAGAGAAAGGGGTGAAAATGGTGAAAATGTGTCCGGAAATAGTGCCTCATAATGCAGGTAGAGTCCCCTGGCAACTCCCCTTGCATTCCTCCAGAGTCAGAAAAAGTTAAAGTTAACTTTTGGAAGAACCAGAGAAAGGGGTTAAAATGGATAAAATGTATCCGGGAATAGTGCCTCCTAAGGCGGGTCGAGTCCCCTGACAACTCACCCTACATTCCTCCAGAGTCAGAAAAAGTTAAAGTTAACTTTTGGAAGAACCAGAGAAAGGGGTGAAAATGGTGAAAATGTGTCCGGAAATAGTGCCTCATAATGCAGGTAGAGTCCCCTGGCAACTCCCCTTGCATTCCTCCAGAGTCAGAAAAAGTTAAAGTTAACTTTTGGAAGAACCAGAGAAAGGGGTTAAAATGGATAAAATGTATCCGGGAATAGTGCCTCCTAAGGCGGGTCGAGTCCCCTGACAACTCACCCTACATTCCTCCAGAGTCAGAAAAAGTTAAAGTTAACTTTTGGAAGAACCAGAGAAAGAGGTGAAAATGTGTCCGGAAATAGTGCCTCATAATGCAGGTAGAGTCCCCTGGCAACTCCCCTTGCATTCCTCCAGAGGCAAAATAAGTTAAAGTTAACTTTTGGAAGAACCAGAGAAAGGGGTTAAAATGGATAAAATGTGTCCGAAAATAGTGTCTCGTTATTCCGTGGAAACTCCCCTTGCATTCCTCCAGAGGCCAGTTCAAAAACTTAAAGTTTTGTAAGAACCGTGATTGGGGGTCCTCCGGGCAACAATTGTATCCGATCCAAAGTGCTCACTCATCGGACGCATTCCTCCATGATTTCCCCATCATGAGAAATAGGCCGTTTTTTTCTAAGTGCTCTCAAAAACCGGGTTTCCGATTTCGTGCAGAAGGTAGCTTGGAAAAGATGAATGAAAATTGTTAACGGAGGAGGGGAGGTCTCAATTCCCCTCTACGTTGAAAAGTGCAACGGGTCAGTGGAAATGTCTCCGGGGCTTCCGCCCGAAGCGCCGAAGGGTTGACCCCCTCACCCGTTGGCACTTAGCCGTTTTTCGAGAATTTTTAAAAACGTAGTTTTTGATGAATTTAAGATATAATTGACCGTTTTATTTACTTTTTTTTTGCTTTCCACGGGTGGGGGTGCACGGCAGGCCGCATATGAGCTCCCAAATTCGGCCCGGAACCTCCGGGAATTGGGTCAATTTCATCCACATGTGACTCCCCCATCAAATGTACATGAAATGGACACGAGGAAATGTACATGAAATGGACACGAGGAAATATACATGAAATGGACACCAGGAGAGAAGAACCAGGGGTCAACATGGATACAGTTTACCCCGAAATAGTGTCTCTTAAGGCGGGTACCAGTCATGGGAAGATGTCCAGACCCTGACTGGACTTAAGCCGATTTTCATTGGAACTCCACACTCAAAGAAATAACTCATTGGATTAACTCAATTTTATTGTTGGCAGGTTTTCCATCCAATAAATATATGTGGCACAAACTCAAACTAATGGCATCCATGCAGTATAATGTAAATGAGTTAGTCCAACTCAAATTTTTCAAATAGAGTTTAAGTAAAATGATAACATTACCTTTATGAATTTAGATAATGCTAGTCCACCTAAATCCTATTTAATTAATTGAAAATGAAATAATGAGGTTAAATATAATTTAATAAAAATGTGTTACACATGATAGAAAACATGGTTTAGTTTTTTTTATTTTTAAATTCACATTATTCAAAACAATCCTCCATTCAATAGTGTTTTAAAATGAATGAATTCACACTGAAAGATGAAAAACATTTCTGAAAGATAATACCATTTTTAAAATGGCAGAGAAATGGAACTCCTATAATTAACTTACAAATCTCCCTTTGCCAAATACAATGAATACAATATAACAGGGGTATGCACTGCTCTTCTAACAGGACAATAACACATAACATGAAGAGTGCACTGCAAACACCAACATATGGAAATAGTGTTACAGTGTGTTGAAACAAACAAATACAGAAAAGCACAAATGATTGATATAACGGCTCAATCTGCTCTGATTAGGAAACTCGTGAATAAAATGACAACAATGAACTCATGAGTCACTTCTTTTTCACATTTAAATCGAACAACTTGATCTTCAGACTTTCGATTTTACCATTCAGCTTGTGCCCATCCAGATTCATCACTACCTTCTGCATGAACTCGAAGGTGTGTTTGAGGTTGTCCGGAAAGCTCAAATCCAGGGCATAAATAAGTCCCAATAGCATGACAAACCCCACAATCACGCTGCCCAAGTTGTCCATGACTATATTGCCTTCGATGACAATTCCCACGTCCTCTTGCTGCCCATCCACATCTCTTTGAAGTGTGTATATGCCCATGACTGTGTTTGCCATGTCCCTCTTGGCATCTTCAGAGGCAGTGGCCTGAACAAAGACACAAGCATACAACACATGTGTTAACTAAAACCTGAATTACTACATTTTATAGAAGCAGATTTACTTATGTGGCTCTCCTCATTGATCAAAACAGTTTTAGACTAACCCTCTGGTATCACTCAAATGTACTACCCAATCTGGCCACTCAGGATAAAAATGTCCACTTTCAAAAACTTGAATGATAAAATGATATGATAACAATATTATATTTAAATATTTTTCCCCCACACTTTTTGGAAAGTGTGGGAACATTTTTTAAATGGACAATTAGGGTAATTTGTACACAGTGTATTCGAGACCGATTAGAAAAATTGAAATTCCAAAAAGTATCTAGAAAAAACACAAAATCATTATAGCCAAATCTGATGTGAAAAATTACCAATTTGGACAAAAATGTCCTGAGTGATACCAGAGAAGGTTAGGACCTCCAACACAGAACTAAATTAAGCTTGTAAGAAAATGTTTACATAAATAAATTATAAAGATATATTCCTGTATGTTCTGTTTGATTATCAACTTTATCTTATTTATTAATTCAGGTATTAAGTTATTTGTTTACATCCCTACTTAATCATGTAATTTGTTGTTATTCCTGTAGTTAATTATGCATTTACCTACTTATTTTGATATGTATTTGATTATTTATTATTTAATAATTTATTTCCTTGATTTATGTGATTATGTAATTATTCCTTTAACAATTTAGTAATTGCTGCATTCACATACCTTTTTAAACATGAATCTATTGATTAATATATTTCTGTATTTCAGCATTTATTTATTATTTTATTTATGTATTTATTCAATTATTTATAAGTTCTTACATATGTATTCATGTCCATATTTATTTATTCATTTATAGATGTATTTATATATAAATGTAAATATTTATTTCAGCATTCATTTATTATTTGTATTTATTTCCAGATATATTCATGTTTTAATTCACATTTGTATTTATCAATTGTATTCCTATGTTAATTTATAGATGTATTTATATCTGTATAAATGTATTAATTCACTTTTTTCTATATTTATTTTAACACTTGCCCGATGAAATTACTTCTGTATCTATTTATTATTATTTTTTTATTTCTGTATTTATTCATTCTTACATATATTCATTCCTATATTAATGTATACATTTATTTATTTCTGCATGTATTTATGATATTTGATAAGATATTTAGATGTAAGCAGGGATAGGGTTGTGTGCGCCATATAATTTTCTTATTATCAATGTAAGTAATGGTGGTTATAATTGTGGGTAACACTGTTAACCACTACATTGAAAACATATTGTGATAAACATACCTGATACTCCTTAAAAAAAGAGTCTGGATCCTCGTTGAGGTAGATCGCGATGCTTCGCAGGATGCACCCCCTCTTGATGTGGATGTTTTCAAACTAAAGCAGGGGCGATAAATCAAAGACAATTAAGCACAATGCATGTGCAACAGAGCAGGTCTACAAAGTAGAGGGCTGTATCTGTCGTGTGTTTCCCTAAGCAGGACTCCTTACCCCTACATTTCCACAATAAGCTATTGCCTTAAAAGCACTATAAAAGCAGACAATTTCTTAAATGTGTTCATATGAGCATGGACAAAAACAATACAGTGAAAAACGAGGTTCTCTGCATTTATACTAACCAAATCTGATATTGCAAGGGCTTCCTTGATTTTGTGGCCCTTTAGTCCTCCTTTGATCTTGAAGATCTTCAAGAGCTTGTCTGAGAAGTGGTCCAGCTGCCACATGAACTTTGATTGAAGTGGTGATGTTGTGATCCTCAAAAACTCCGCATTCACCTTAAAAATATTATTAACAAGCACAATACAACCAATTGTTACTTGTTTATTAGAATCACAACCATGCAAGGATGTAGACATGAATCACAAAGGATAATAATAAAAGACTGTCAACAAATACAAATATTTACTTACTTCACTCTGCTGAAACAGAGCAGGCCATCTGCATTTGAAGTCCCCTATCAAAGGCCTTTGCTCCACAATCTCAAGGCGTCTGTGAGAGAAGGTTTTTTCCATTTTTGCTTTTATCACCACTTCATTGTCACGCTTTTTCAGTTCTGACAATAAGGCAATTCTCTCGTTCTCCAAGCTTTCTGTGGTTTCGCCTTTTGGGTGCAGAGGAATGTAGTTTATTTCAGCTTTTCTTGTTTTTTTTATGTTTGCTGCAGCTTTGCCTTGGCCTGCTTTCTTGTGCTTTAAGGAGTTCACAAGGATTTCAGGATGTCCAAGACGGCCAAGCTTTGTACGATAGTTTTGCATTTTGTACTTAAGAGACTGTTTCCACCCCCCAAATCCTATCTTGGATCCTAGCTGCCCCAAACAAGGGTGGGCCCTCGTCAACGCTGCAGCTACCTCTTCACACTGATAGTCTTTTGGATATTTTGTGAATTTGATCATTTCTTGGGCTAGGCCATCAAGAATGACTCCTTTCAGCTTTAGGCCAGGCTGGAAGTATGTACCAGTTGTCTCAAACTCTGCATTCTGTAGATGAAGCTCAAATTCAGCCTCGTAGGTGAGCTTAGGAACCACAAAAACTGTGGGCCAGGATAACAATTGTGAGGCCTGAGCTTCAGGGGATGGATGCGGGGTTGACGTATACACCATATCATCACTGCAGCATGAGGCTATTGATGATGCAGGGATTAGAGACTCTGAGCTTCCAGTAATTGAGGTCTTATCAAATGAGTCAACTGTGTACTAAGTGATGGAGGGCTCAATATTTGACAATATAGGAGAGTAAATTACTTTCAGTGTGCTTTTATCCTGAATTTCAGACACTGATGTAAGATTCATGAACTCGTTAAAGTCAACATCCATGTATTGCAGACGGAAGTCCTCTTTCAATTGAAGAGATGTCTTGACAAATGTGTGCAGTTCTTCAACTGTTGCTGGGATTCCCGAATCCAGGGTCAGTTTTCTAGAGTCAGACTGGTCGGCAAAGATGATGCGCAGAAGCGCCCGACCTGCCGTTATGGAACACCTTTTAATCTAGAGCAGAAACAAGGTGAAAGAATAACAAGAAAGAAACACATTAGGATTATATCAAAGATGAACATAAAAATGTTTTTACAGTTTAACTGCCCCTTAAATGTGCATGTGTCTGCTGGAAATGTTTTAACAACAAATACCTGCTAGCTAGTTCCAAACTGCAGTGTTTGCACTGCCACATGCATAACCTGAAAAAGAGAAAAAATAGAATTAGCAATTGACACTGAACAACTGACAATGTCACAGATCAGCTTGTGCAAGTATTGTGAAAGTAGCCGTGTACTTACCATAAATAAGAGGTTTCCCCAAGGTGCTTGTTAATGCTGATCAAACTGCAAAAGACAACAAATATATTTTAGAGGTGTGATTAAAATGCTTATATATTTGAATTTTCACAGAAAACACATAATTGCCTAAGATTGCACAACCCAAAAAACGTTTCTGCACAACTCTGGGTGCCTGCTTGTGAGTGAAGTAACCCATACAAGATTCACATATATATTATCTCATTATTTATATTAAATATTTGGCAGTAAAAAACTAAACTCAACTGAACTCCTACAGAAACGAGTGGCTCCGCCTGTCCTCCTCTGCCTGCCTGCACTAAGGCCAGGAGAGAGATGGACACACCTGCTGAGCTTTATGATAGAAAATGGCAGCCCTTGCATGCAGGCTCTGCCTCCTATACTGTTACCTCATTCACTTGAATTACTCTTTGCATTTTTTGGTTGAATTTAAACTGAATTTCGGTGTACTGTGTTCAATGACAATAACGTTAAATCGAATGTAATATAATCTAATGATCTCCATTATCCAGTATCCAATGCTAACCGTATCTAGCAAGCTAGCTAACAAACCAGTTATTTGGCTAGCTAGCTTGCCTCATGCACTTTAATTACTCTTTGCATTTTTTGGTTGAATTTAAACTGAATTTCGGTGTACTGTGTTCAATGACAATAACATTAAATCGAATGTAATATAATCTAATGATCTCCATTATCCAGTATCCAATGCTAACCGTATCTAGCAAGCTAGCTAACAAACCAGTTATCTGGCTAGCTAGCTTGCCGCTTTACCTCATGCACTTTAATTACTCGTTGCATTTTTTGGTTGAACTTAAACTGAATTTCGGTGTACTGTGTTCAATGACAATAACGTTAAATCTAATGTAATATAATCTAATGATCTCTACTATCCAGTATTCAATGCTAACCATATCTAGCAAGCTAGCTAGCTTGCTGTTTAGACCCAACTAAAAACGGAGCAAAATATAACACGGTGGTTTCAAATATTCTTGTCGATATTATGAAAAGGCATTACTTGGAAACAGGGAACATTCTAAACTACTAGAAAAAACAAATACTTACCAAATAATAGACTTTCCACCGTCAGTTTCCCCAGTCAGTTTCCACAGTCAGTGTTAGACAAAAGGCGGCAAATGACAGAACGGATGTTGCGCATACGCAAAGGGGGTGTGCAAAGGGGCGGTCCCCAATGAAAACAATTCATTTTGAGTTGCTCTGTCTTAAATACATTTAATAAGTGAATTGATTAATGTAATTTGTGTTACACTAATGAACTATACTTAGGTTTATTTCTTAATAAAAATATTTAAGTAAAGTGAAACCATTTTAATGTGTCAAGTCTAAGAAGGGCTTGAATCATTTTTTTGAGTGCACATTGCATTCTTCCAGGGACACCAACATACATCCAGGGTATAAGGAACAAGAACCAGGGGGCAACATGGATACAGTTTACCCCGAAATAGTGTCTCTTAAGGCGGGTACCAGTCATGGCAACATGTCCAGACCCTGACTGGACTTAAGCCGATTTGCATTGGAACTCCACATTGCATTGCTTCCAGGGACACTCTACATACATCCAGGGTACAAGGATGAAGAACCAGGGGTCAACATGGATACAGTTTACCCCGAAATAGTGTCTCTTAAGGCGGGTACCAGTCATGGCAACATGTCCAGACCCTGACTGGACTTAAGCCGATTTTCATTGGAACTCCACATTGCATTCTTCCAGGGACATCGACATACATCCAGGGTACTAAGGAACGAAGAACAGGGGCAACATGGATACAGTTTACCCCGAAAATAGGTCTCTTAAGGCGGGTACCAGTCATTGGCAACATGTCCAGACCCTGACTGGACTTAAGCCGATTTGCATTGGAACTCCACATTGCATTCTTCCAGGGCCACTCACTGCATCCAGGGATAAGGAACAAGAACCAGGGGGCAACATGGATACAGTTTACCCCGAAATAGTGTCTCTTTAGCCGGGTTAACAGTCATGGCAACATGTCAGACCCTGACTGGACTTAAGCCGATTTGCATTGGAACTCCACATTGCATTCTTCCAGGCCCATCTACATGCATCCAGGGTACAAGGAACAAGAACCAGGGGCAACATGGATACAGTTTACCCCGAATAGTGTCTCTTTAGCCGGTAACAGTCATGGCAACATGTCCCGGACCCCTGACTGGACTTAAGCCGATTTTGCATTGGAACTCCACATTGCATTCTTCCAGGCCCATCACATGCATCCAGGGTACAAGGAAAAGAACCAGGGGCGGCAACATGGATACAGTTTACCCCGAAATAGTGTCTCTTAGGCGGTACCAGTCATG